>NW_010397127.1:43480-46720 GCF_000710305.1 Buceros rhinoceros silvestris
CGGTTCAGTATGGCTGGTAATGTCTCCCCGTCAGCTGTGTTCGGCAAGAATAGGTAGAGTTTCAACACATGTTGTTTCAAAACAACTCTTTCAACACAGCTGTTCAGCATTTCCTCACAATCTTTTGTGACTAGCTCTCCAGAATGCTGTTTAAAATACCACTAGTATCAGCTAAATCTGGCCAGCCCTGTGGATGAACTTTAGTACTTGGTTTGATGTGCCTGAAAAGATGAATTATTTAAACATAAATCCATTTAGTTTTCATGTTTCCTATAGTCATGAACTTGAAAGAGGAGGGGAGGGGGGAAGAAAAAAAAAAAGCCCTGTGGGAGAACAGTTTGTGTTGCTTAAATCATAGCTAAGTTTTATTTGGTTTTGAAATGGTTCTTGGTGGGCGCTGTCAACACAGGGAGGGTATCTTTCCTTTTACTGCATTGTGCGCAGAGTGTGAAAATTCAGCAGTAAGCAGAAAAGGCGAGAATCTATAAAATCACATTATACATTTGTAGAAGAGTGTGATATAATGACATGAAAGCTATTTCTTAACCTGTGTGCCTAATTGTAATGCAGTAAAGAACAGCATCTCTGCTTAGCAGTGTGTGAGTGAAAACGTTTACACTGAATGTTTATGGAGACACAGAGAGGCAGTTCTTGAAAAGCCAAAAGGTTTTCTAATTTTTATTTTCCTGCTTATAGGAATTTTTTTAAAAAAAGCCTTTTGCATGAATGAGACAAATTGAAAGATGCAGAATACTACATCTCTGACAGCAGCAGACTTGTAGTGGGAAGATCACGGCCAGATTTGAATCTTCCATTGCTGCTTGTGAGCTGCTTTACATCCCTGTGAAAGGCAACTCTGCACAGCCTGGATTTGAATAATAGAGTTGCCATTAACGTCCAAAAAGATGATTGGTTGTATGCTTGATTTATGTGAAGCCAGGAGTGGTGAAGTATACGGTACACGACGGGGTATTTAGGCTGCTAATGCTTAAAACACAGCCAAATGTTCTGTGCACTGTAGATGCTTTCAAATGGCAAAAACAAAGATGCGTATAGCAGTAAATCCAGTTATTCTTATAGCTGAATGGCTCTAGATCAGGATCTGACTGTGCAGTCTCTTCAACATGCAGAGCAAGTCTGGTAAGCCCCCGTTTAGATACTGCCTGTTACAGGATTATCAGCTCTGAATCAAAGAAAATAATTTCAAATATGTTAGGATTTAGGGTATATTGTTTCATCTCCATCAGTTTCTAATGCAAGAATTGTTTTTTCCAATTTATGTGCAAATAAGCTTCCAAAATCTGTTGCTGTGAACAGATATTTTATCATTTTTTTTTCTTCATCAAATTACTCCTGTTCTGCTAATAATTGTCAAATTGCACCTCAACTCAGCATTTTCTTGCTTTATCTTGCCTGCAGTAGCTCTCTGAGGTGTATGATTTGGCTGCTTTGCAAACAGAGTGCTCTTAAGACACTCAACTGTGCATTTAGATTTTTTGAAACGTTAGAGCAATTATTTAATTTTTAGAAGAAGAATTCGTTGTTGAGTCAAACTGGGTGAATTTTTCATAATTGTAGAGGGTTTTTTGTCAGGTGTTCGTAAGCTGAGTGGATATACTGCGTTCATTGTTCTGTGGTGTCTAGGTTAGCTCTGTGTTTTTTAGGGTTTATTTTCCAAATAAAATATTAGTCTGATCTTTCTGCTAAATAATATCTTATGCTGCTCCGTTTGCACAAATCCGCCTCTTCCCACGTTTCTCCAGCAAAATACTCTATAAGGACAGAGGAACTGGAGAGCCCTTGTTTTGGGGCTGGTTAGTAGCTTTCATCGTCTAAGGATGTTAATGATGGTTTCTTCTGGCCGCTTTCTGAGGCAGAAAGATTTTGTTAGTAAAAGAGCATTTAATGAGCTTGAGACAAATTTTGGCCTATACTGGAAATTTACCTGTATTCCCTAAAATACATTTCTAAACCGTTTTCTACATCTGAAGCAATTTATTTCTCTCAACCTGCTATTTGGGGAAAACAACTATGGAGAAAAAAAACCCAAACCCTAGTTGGCTACTAAACCTCTCCAAGCAAAGCAAGTACTAGCCCATCTTAACAGGCTAAAGAACTTATAGTTTTGAAAGAAGGCGTTTAATATTAAGAAAACATAGATGAATACCTGTCTTGGTGTGCTGTGTAGACTTGAAACAACAAGATCGATGCATCCAAATTGTAGCAGCTTTATCCAGTGTGAATGAGATGCTACTTACATTTTCAGGTAAGAGAAATCAACAACTATTAATTTGGCAGAATTATTTATTTCTTACTGATGATATTTTCAGTGTATCTAATCACAGCACTCATGAATAGAAATGAAACAATTTAAATAGAGGCAGTGTACATTGTATGATCTTGTTTTCTCAAACTGTTCCATAATGCAGTGAATAAATTTATCTGTTCTACTGAAAAGACTTCTGCAGAAATCGCACACAGTGATTTCACCTCCATTATTTAATATGACTGTTTTGTAACTCTTGGAAGACAGTTATTTCTGCTTCTGCTACAAGCATCTGGGAAAAAATGTTAATTTTAGGGGAACAGAAAGGAAAAGTAGTCTTACAGTGTCTGAAAATCTAGACAGATGCACCAGGAGCACTTGAACTGAAAGGTGTGCTAGTAAATGATGAAATGGCCTACACCATTCCCCAACCCCTTGAACAATAAGGTCCAGATTTACAGAAGGTAAATTAACGAATGAATAGGTTGGTGTGAATCAGCATTCGAGCTCCTTGGCGGCCCAGGAGGAAATGCCGCTGAGTGGAGCGAACACTCAGAAAATCACGTGGTGGTACTTGACTTCTACTGTGAATCATTGGATAAATTTGGGACACTGGGAGAGAGGCAAGTTTTGGGTGGCCTCGCAGCTAAACAACTGCTGACTGTCCATCAGGCCTGCAGAGAAACCAATGGGCTTTGCAGAGATCTGCGTTCTCCTTGATGTTGTGCTATGGACTGTGCCATTTGGGATGGCGGTGGCCAAGGATGACAATGATGAACTTTGCAGTTTTTGCTGATGGAGAGCGCTCTGTCGTAAGTGAGCTGACCACATCCTGAAGTATTCTGCACTTGTTAAAAGGCCTTTTTAGTAAAATTTTCCATTCGAATTTGGCTTTCAAAAGATAATATTTATTCCGAGGTATTTCAAAGCTGATTTCCTGCTTCCCCTTCCCCCCCCCCCCCCCTTCCTGAAAA
>NW_010397127.1:46807-49837 GCF_000710305.1 Buceros rhinoceros silvestris
CCCCCCCCCCCCCCCCCTTAGAGAAATTCTTTTACACACTCTAGATAGAACATTTTATATGAGGATCTTTACTTGACCTTGATAACTAAGAACATGAAAAGGTCATTTAGATGAGTCTAAACTAGCTGGAAACAAACCAGGAAATTAAGGTGACATCTTCTTCTTCCCACTGAAAGGATGCAGACAGTAGATGCCATCATCATTTCTGTTACACTGCCTTTTAAAAACTGCACCTCTGCTCCGTTCAAGCAGGTTTTTAGTACGCAAAATTTCCTAACCTATTCTAATAGGTTTTAGATTGCAGTAGTTAATTCTTAGGTACCAGAATACAAATGCTTGCTTCTCCTCACTAAAGCCCTCCTAGGACTCTTCAGCATAAGCCATGGCATACGTTTCACCTTTTTGTTCCTTTTAACTCTCCTAATCCTTGGGTATGGGTCATGGACAATGCAATTTCCCTTTTTTTTTTTTTTTTTTTTTTTTTTGGGGATTCCTCCTAGGACTCTTCAGCATAAGCCATGGCATACGTTTCACCTTTTTGTTCCTTTTAACTCTCCTAATCCTTGGGTATGGGTCATGGACAATGCAATTTCCCTTTTTTTTTTTTTTTTGTTGAGGAATCTTAATCCCAGAATGAATTCCAGCACTTACATGCTCTTAAAAGTGTTACTGGCAACCATCACCTCCTAATCTTTTTACATTTCTTGTGATTAGCAGTGCTTTCTAATCCGAACACCAGACCCAACAGCAACTGTTAACTGCGCTTCTTGTTTTACAGCTAAATCTAATCCTTCTAGCCGTCTGAGGCCGGCATTAGATTTATCACTCTGAAATTACTATCTGTAATATGTTGTGACGGTTCTTGAGTTGTGGGGGTTTTTTTACTTTCTCTTTCCTTGTCATGAATCTGATAAATGCAGTGATTAGTATAACGTTATTCTTTATATATATGGTGATGTCCAGAAAAAGATGGAAATAGATGCTTTTGTTCCCCCCCCCCTCTTTCAGTCTTTTTTTTCCCCTTTCTTCTCCTGGTCCAGGAGAAGTAATTCGCTTTCTACCTGAGTTTGTGATTAGTAGCGAGATGTGTAGGTGGAATATGTTTTAGTAGCTTTTTTCCCCTCTTCCCTTCCCTCCCCCCACACCTATTAATATATCTGTTAGTAAGCTAATGCTGTTAGGTTATGCAGACTGTTCAGTGTACAAGGAAAGATAAGACACACATCAAATCCTCACAGTGCCCCAAAACAACTTTCCGTTCTGCTGAAGGCGCTGTGTGTGTTTGTCCATGAGGCAGCAACAGATTTTATATCCAGTCACTTAGCAAAAAAATAAAGGATAAATAAATTGCTGTTACGCATTTACTGCTGTGTGATGGGGATTTTTTTCTCACCTGGAAAGTTGTGTGGGTGTTCACAGTCTCTGAATTTGCATTAGGAAAGGGGGAAAGAAAATGCTGAAGAACCGCGAACTTCTTTTTGCTGCTGGATTTTTGTTTTTCAATTTTTTTCCCAAAGGGAGGGGCAGAGAAGGCTTTAACCAGGAGCATAAAATGCCCTAAATGACCCAATTTGCTTAAACCCTAAAATAATTAAGGTGGATGTAAAGAATGGCAAAGAGAAGTGAGACACAGAAATAGCACTTTTCCCATAATCACAGTAGGTGATGGCTGTGTCTTCTGCTGCTGAGGTATTTCTGTGGTCTATTTTTCTCAGCTGTGATTTTTCTTTCCCCGTCCAAAGGAAAGACGAGCTGCACTTGACAGTGCAAGCTTGAGAAAGTCTGTCAGATTTTAAAGCGAGGTAGGAAGTTTCTATATATGTGTGTGTATATACATGTGTGTTGATGTATTTAAAGAGCAATGGTATTCCCTTTGTAAAGATATCACGTCTGCAGATTTCGGTGTCTGAAAGCTCAGCAGCTAATCTGTTTTCTCTGTCAGTGGACTAATAGAAGAAAGGACTTCTCCCTGTGCTCTTTTCCTTGCTTATATCCTTAGACCATGTCAGCTGTGGCAAAAATTGCTATTTTTGTATTTAAAACAGGAACAAGAATGCAAAGCAGTCTGTAGTTTGAAAGAATCAACATGTGACTCTGTCCTTGCCTTTTTGACCTTATTAAATGTATAGTTACTTAAACCACTTTAATCCATTACTATTGAGATTGTCTGGTGGTTGGAAGCGGAAACTGGGTAGCTCTGCTCAGACAGAGCTGCTCCACGTATCTGCTCAGGGGTCATGTTAATGCCCAGGCTTTTGGGCTGTCTTCATTTTATGTTGAATAGCCAGGAATTTTCAGGGAGCCATATTCTCCCCATAGACACCCCCACTGCCCCTGCCTGCCGAAGCTATGTCTGGTTTCCTAAGGTGTCATTGGGGCTCTTCATGCCTCTTCTAACAGTTCCCTCTCTCTTTACAGCTTCCTCTGTGTGGTTTTTTTTTTCCCTTTGCATGCTATAGTTCAGCCAAGGTCCCTGTTGAGTTTTTGTACAAGCTTGTAAAATGTTTTAGCTGTGATTAACTTAGTCTTGAACATGATGAAATAGGGCTGCCACCCTTTTTAATTATTTCTCTGCTTCACACCTTTAAGGCCGATCTTCCAGATAATTTTAAAACTTGGAGGAGTGGGGCAAAAATCATATAAAGTGCACAAGTAAAAATGAAGCTTTGTAGTCAGATGCCTGTGGGGGGTGAAGCTGGGGTGCTGACTGGGCTTTCCCTGGCAGCTTGGCAGGAGATACCGATCCCCGCTGCTCTTCTGAGCTGCAAATGCTTGTGGCTGTGGAAGGAAGGGATGAAGTGAGAGCTGATCTGGGAGCTGGCAGTATTCATTCTCAGTCTAAAGTTACGTCTTGGGAGGTCTTGCTGCAAGTACAAGGCTCACGGTGCAGAAAGGAGGGATTGGGGCAGTGGGGAGGAGCCCTATGTTTTAGGGTTCAAATGCCTTTTCTGCCATCCGCAGTGAGAAATTGGCTTAATGAGGATATATTGCGAATTAGGGAACTATGATAATTAAAAATTGGGTTCAACA
>NW_010397128.1:0-12731 GCF_000710305.1 Buceros rhinoceros silvestris
GGAGCTAAATATCACAATAAGTTTCCACAGTAGATGAGTACTCTAAAAGGTCGAAATTCTTTTCTGCATGTCAAACACTTCAATGCAGTAAGCATTGTTATACTCTACTATAAAACTAAAACTTATAAGTAATTACTTGATATCTAATGATGGGATATATTGTTTAAAAGATAGACATGAAGAGGAAACACAAAAGAGATGAGAAATCCAGAAATCCTAAAAAAGTCAAAAGAGTGAGGAAAACAAAACAAAACAAAAGATAAACATGAACAGTGATTATGTGCTGTATAGAGGCTGCTCACCTGCTAGCCTGAGAAAATACTTGTTCTAATATCTTTTACTATCTAAAAAGAAATGAAATTATTATGACAGATTTGTACATGGCTGCAAATATATATGGACTTTTGTTTACACTGTAGATACAGCTAAAGATTGTGTGCTACGCTTTGAATATCACAGAACAGCAGATGACAATAGCATATTACAATGACATGCACCTCCTGAGGTTGTAACAAAGAAGTCATGAGATCTGGTTCTTTTCCCAGCAAAAAATTACTTCATTAAGTATTTGTATTATAAGAAGTTGTCTGGCTGAAGGAACCTGGTTATTCAATTTCAGGTTCCTGTAAGACGGAACCTTCCAGGTAATCTTTGGACCAGAGCTGTGCTGCTCACAGTTGTTCACACAACAGAGAAACAGAAGCAGAGTTAAAACTCACCTGGAGAAGAAATAAGACAAGCCTAAAACTCACAGAGTTGTACACACATGAAGAGTCTAGAGATTTTTTAGTTTACTTAAAGACTACTGTGTGCCATAAGTGTAACAAAGTATTTTTCCTGGAAACTTTGTAAAAGTCAATGTTCCCTACATTGCTCTATGTGTGGTCCTAACATATAGACGTAAATCAACACACTAGTGCTCAAGCAGCACTCTGAGGAAGAATGCAGAGATGGGAGAACAAAGCTTGGAAGTCCCACATCCAATTTCAAAAAGTAGCGCTGATAATAAGGAGAATACACATTCCTCAACAAAGAAAAGTTTAAAAGAAAAAAAAAGAACACCCACTTTCAAGAGCTGATAAAAAGATCCATACGGTAAGAAATCTTACCTAGAGATCATAATAATTACATTCCAATGCTGCCAAAGATCTCACCTACGTCTACTGTTCATACTTTCTGGAGAGACTTAACACCCTGCAAATAAGTTTTCCCAAGCATGGGAAAATAAAAAGTAAAAGCAAATGGAAGGACATCAGTTAAAAAAAGCAAAATATTCTAGTTTAGGTATGGTAAAGAACCGCAAGTAAAGGATTACAGGCTTTTTAGAGACTTTCTTTCTACTGAAGATATTAATTAGCAAGTACTTGCTCTTGAGTAAAAACAAACAAACAAACAAACAAACACCAAACCCAAACCACCTACCCACCCCAAAAAACAAAAAAACCCAAACAAACCAACCCAAAGAATCCAAAACAAAGCACAAAACCCATTGTAAATAATGAACTACTGAGAAAAAAAAAAATCAGATATATTATACACAACATCCTGCCCAGAAACCATAGGGGAAGTCCATGAACAGTTTTGCACTGGAGACATGCGTGGAGCCTTCTTCCAGAAAGTGAATTCTAAGGACTAAACCCAAGAAGGATGTTTCCAGAGGTAGTTTTGTACTCATTCAGAAAATGAAAATCTAAGGGATACCTGAGAAGTTACAGGAATGCAAAAATTCTGCACAGAAAACTTATTGAATATTGATGTTTAAAAACAAACAGACTTAAAAGACTGAGTTTTCCCATTTGTGCATTAAACTGTCAAGAATGCATAACTTTCAGAAGAGCAGTATGGCTGATAAAACTTCTTTTTAATGTTTCGGCAGGGTTTCTCCTCAGCTTAGTGGTATGACATAGACTCTGTTTTGACTTTCCATTTTCTTTAGTAACTAGAATCCTACAGGGCTTTACTTGCCACCCTTAAGAATGTAATGGATACACTAGTATATATCTAGCCTTCTAAAATAACCAAGCACATAAAAATGAGTGTTGTAATGTCTCTTCTAACAACCCAGTCTTTAAGCATTCACTTGAGTGTTCTTATCAGCTGCTTCAAAAGCTTTTTACTTTTCAGCAGTGTAGTTTTACACAGCTGAGTGGTGCTCAAAAAACTTCATTCCATTGCAATTGCATTTGTTAGTATGAATGGTGGAAAAAATAAAAATACTGTTTTAAATTTAAAGAACAGTGTGTTGACCAGATACTTTCTTTCAAGTCAGTACTAGAAAAACATTTATACAGAAACAGTGTTTATTAAAAAAATTTTAAAGGTTCTTTCATGTGTTTCAGACAACAATAAACCATTTTGGTTACTGTGAATTAGTTATGGAGATTTTATTATTATTATTATTTTCCAAAGTGGACACAATTATTCTTGCTACATGTGTTGCTATTGTATTCTAACATTTTTCTGGTCACATACAGTTTTCTTGTCTATAAATGAGGATAAAGAGACTAAAATACTTGAGAATATATGTATTGACTGTAAAGAAAACTGCACTTTATATTTTTGTGATATGCTGAAATTGACTTAATATATAAAATACTAGTTTGCATTTTGTATTTTGTCATTGAAATAATGCAATACTAGCTAATCTATGATTAACACAAGCTTTCCTAATTCTGATGTTTACTCTGAGGTCAACATCTGTTCCAATGAGTTAAAAAAGGCCAGGGCATGCCCTTTGACTTTATAGTTAAGTGGCATCTTGACATAATTAACACAGCATATGCATAACAGCAGCTTTGTCCAATCAAAATGTCAAATGAGATGATCTCCAAGTTCTGTACTAGTCATCTTACATTAAACTAAATTCAGTAGTTGTTGTGGTGCTTCGAAAATAATACTATTGTGTATTCCAGACTCTGCTGTCTTTCCTTTTATATTTTGCTACTGACAATCCCATACCTGTTCTTAAATACAAGTTTTATACTACGTTGTAATCAGAGGTCAGTTGGTAGCATCTGGTGAACTAGTGAGCTTCTCAGTGTATTGAAAATAATTTATCATTCATTATTTTTTAGTTCATTTTGGGGCACAAATTGTCTGCTAGGCATGTTTATATGCAAGTCCGAAGAATAAGCGGAACTGAAAGCAGTCTGAAAATGCTCTACAATTTTCAACTTACAATGTCCCCATTTTGATTACCATTTTAATATCTTAGTATTCTTCCTAGGCAGATGGTGTTTAATGAAGTGAAATGACTTGAAAGCATTTCATAATTTCTGAAAAAAGTATATATAGTAGTCTTTTTCTGATTTCTTCCTGACTCCTCTTTTCAAGGATGTTGGAAGGAAAACACTTGAATAGCTAAATAGAGTTTTCAAATCTTGTTTCAACACCAAAGGCTGACAAATTTTTACAATATCTCAGGGAGATACAGCCTGGGAAAATGCCTCAAGATTTTGTCTTCACCAAGACTCCTGTCGAGTGAAAGGTAAAGTGATCCATTTTCCCCTTTATTACATCTCCTATTACCAACAAAATACAATGGTTTATAGTAATATCAGCCTGACTGGATGACAGAAATATTGTGTAATGCTGCTAATGGTACCTAGTTAATGGAGGGTAATGGAGCAGAAAATTACTGAAAAGGTGGAGGAGGGATGCTTTTATATTGTTACCCTAGAAAATCCCAACTGACTAAAGGTATTTTTCTGTATAATGCAGGAATCATTATCAGAATTTTGACACTACACAATGACTTACTTAAAAATGCCCTTTCCCCTTTTATAATTCTCTTATCTCTATCTGGCTTAAAGTTTTAGAATTACTGCATTTTGCCCTTACTTTTGTCAAGATGTTTACCACTCCGTTCTAGGACAAGACTTGAAACTCTTGTTTCTAATGAAAATCTATATACAGACATTCTTATTCTTGTTTTTCACTTTTGTAGATTACCGTATTTAACATTGGTATTTATTATAGTTATGATCAAGTTTAAAAAGCTAATACTGAATTTGAGATTCATTCAATACTCATCTCTGGAAAAGGTGGAACATTAAACATTTTTTTTTCTAGCATATTACATTTTTATTCTTATATAACATTTTCTACCTGTATCATTTAAAATAAAAATAAATTTACTTCTTAAATGTAGCAAACATAGAAGATTGGTTTCTTTTATGCATGTGTAAAGGGAGAAAAACTTTTCTATTGGGTTAACTGCTAAAATGCAGAAAAAACCCCCTTCATCTTCATGAAAGTCTAATTAAGTATGTGATATAATCTTTTTATATTGTACATGAAAAAACAATACAATTTGGCATGTTCCTGAAACCTAACTTCTGCTGTCACTGGCTTCATTTTGAATAAGAATAGGTGCTATAAGCTTTTTGACTGACAGTTGTGCTGTTTAATGTAAGTAATAATAAAAGTCAAAGGCAGCAGGTTTTTACACAACCCTGTCTTAATCACTTTTTATATTAATCTTCTTTAAATGCCTGTGGCAGGATGTTTGCAAATATCTCCAACCATGGTATATTTGCTAAGGGGTCATGGCAAGTGAAACTGCCAGTAAATGGTGCTTTAACTATGCTACTCCTCATAACATTGTGGTGGTCATAGTAGTCATTGGGTGTTTCACATTCACCATCTCACAGAAAACATTAAAAATAAAGACTAGACATAGAGAATTTCAGGTTTTATTTTCATAACCTACCTATATTAGAATGAAAACATGTAGGATTTGACAACTGCTAAGGCAAAGGAAAAGAAGTGCTTAATTTGAATGTGTCCACTTGGAAACACTTTCAGGACATTTGATTTATTTTTTCTTGAAACATGTAATTTAGAGAATAATTATTAATCTGTAAGATATTAATTCTTGTACACTCCCATACACTCTATGGAAAAGACTCCATCCATCTGTTTACATGGGGAAAAAAGCGAGTAAGGATGTAAATGGGATATATGAGTGTATTTAAAACAGTATTAGTAATGTTGACTTTATCTTTTTTCTCCAGCAATTTGGTTATGGTTACAGTTGATCCATCCTTGGACTTTAACTGTGATGGCTGAGTTTGAAGCCCTTTTGCCCTAGATTCCCTCAAATGAGTGAAGTAATTTTCGGTGTCTCTTCTCTGTATGGTTAAGAAAGGTAAGATCTGTGTGGTCTCATTTCAGAGTTTTCTGCCTTTGATGGACACAAACACAGTCTGTAATAAGTAAACTAACACGTTAGCCTTCTATATTAATGTCCTAAAGTAATTAGAGTAAATCCAGCTGTCACTGAAGGAGCTAATACATTGTGAATTCTAAACCTAGTTTTCTGCAGACTAACTTCCTTGTGTATAAAAACCTTAAATTATCTGATAAATTTGTACTTGAAGATTCAGATGTTATTAAAATCAGAAAGTTTAAAATTATGTGTGTTTTTCAGGGCTTCAGAGGAGTCTGGATTTTTAGTATTTTGGTATCAATATTTTCTTTTCTTATAGAATTCAATCTACTTTGTTTTCCACTGTAGTGTGTTAATCATCTTCCATATTTTGTTAGAAAAACTTTTGGATGACATAAAAATAAAGACTGAAAAATGCACCAGCTCTTTGCTGAAGCACTGGGGCTTTGAAACATTAACAACAGCATAATTTGAGACTTCTCTTAAGATTAAGCTGATATGTGCAAAAAAAATAAAGCTAGGAGACATTTATACAGTTTAGGAAAATAAGCCGTATCAATAGTCCATGGCAATTTTCAGGCAAGTTACACTTTATTTTCTAGTGTTAAATTACCACATAAGAAGTAAAATATTTCCAGGTTATTGCTGTAGTGCAATGGAGTACAAATTTATATTTGGGGGGGTTTGTCTGTTTGTTTTCAGTCAATGTTAAACAAATTTCTAAGATTTCCCATGTTTCTTGCTATGTCTATTCTGTAATATGATGTCAGACACTGAGAAAGAGATAACTCATTTTCTACAGCAATTGTTCTAAACTGAACACACAGGTAAAATACTTTGTATTTGAATTGTGTAGTACTGTATTCACAGAGAGGTCAAAAAACTTAGGATCCAAGATCCCTTTACAAATTCAGTGATTTCATAATGCACAATATTCATAATAGTAAAATTCCGGGCCTTCTAATTATTTTAGGTTTTTCCCCTTTCAAATCTCATAACTCTTCCTTTTTTCTTTAAAAGACAGAAGTAAAATACAGAAAACTGCACAGAGAACTATTTTAAGTGGTGCGTGATCTTGAGGCCCAAAGTCTACTGTACATTTCCTGGAGTTATGAATAGATTTTGGTATAAATCCTTGCTCTTCAGCACCAAAATGAAGTAATACGTTTCAAGATCTTCTCAGGTTTTTTATCTTCCAAAATTAATTCACATAATTCAATAGAAATATTTTTTTAAGATGTTCATTTATCTAATAGTTTTTCCAAGATGAATTCAGTTGGAAATTCTATCTGAAAAAGTAGATAGTACAGGCACTCTACTTTTAGCAGGTAAAATAGAGGTAGGATGTCTGACATATTTCCTGTTTTTCTGTATGTTCTGGATCAGGAAATAGGAAAAAACCCCAAAATTTTAAATGAAAATAATTAATAGGTACTTCAATTTTTGTGAAGACCTCTGAATTGCAGAGGTATTGTAAAGAAGGCTAGGTGAAAACCTCTCACTACTTCAGAAAAAAAACTAGGCATTTACTTTCTTCCCAGTTGGAAAAGATGTACCACTTAACAAGATCAACTTTGAGCTAAAAAGAAGTAATCGCAACTGTCACAGGTTAAAATTAGAAAGGAAAGGAATTCCGAAAGGTTTGCGACTTATGTAGCCTCTGGGAGAATGTGAACTCACCTGAGAACAAACAAAAGAGTTTTGAAATAGTTCAGCTGGGCTTTTCTGGGCTTAGGAGAAGAAAACACCGAAAACAGGTTTTAAATTAAAGAGGTGTAACAAAATTGATTTAATGCTCAAAGCAATTAAAACCATAGATCCATCATTTAAATTTAAACAGGACAGATGATAAAAGAGAGAGAGAGAGAGAGGAGAGGTGTCAATAAACACATAAATCAATATATGCAGATAAATATACATTCTCTCCCATTTATGCCACATCTGCAGTTTAACAAAGTCCGTGCCACATGGTCACTGCCTGGAGTGTGGTGGGTGGGTGGGGTGGGTGAGGAGGAGATGGGAGAGGCACAATCTTTTTTATCTCAAAGATCTCAGTTCATAAATGGAACTGCTCAGGCAAACTTTTGCGAAGTCCTTTCCTCTCACCACTTGTAGAACACCA
Source organism: Buceros rhinoceros silvestris (assembly GCF_000710305.1). Classification (NCBI taxonomy): domain Eukaryota; kingdom Metazoa; phylum Chordata; class Aves; order Bucerotiformes; family Bucerotidae; genus Buceros; species Buceros rhinoceros. The sequence goes on from NW_010397128.1 coordinate 7,293, forward strand.
CTCAGCATCTGCTTTTCCACTGTCCACGGGCAGGGGTGTTGTGTGTTTCTCGGGTGATGGTCCAATGCTGCCTCTGTCCCAGCAGGATGGCTTCATCACTAGCTTACAGGGATCAGTCCTTTCTTTTGTCCGTCGCTGGTGGAACTCCTGGTACGGGGTGAAGAGTTTGCACTTCTCTTCAACCCCCTCAGCAAAACGAAAGACTCAAATGCAAAAGATTCTCTTTCTGCCACGTGAAGGAACTGCACTTTCTCTCTGATGTGATCATTCTCTCTTTGTCCTGGCCAGAAATCAAACGTGCACACACCAAGGAGAGCCTCAAATTATGGCTTTTATATACTTGTACACAGAGGCACTTGATCGATATTGTCTCGGCTCCAATGAGAAGCCAAGAACCTGAGAGGAGGGTCAGTTTACCCCTTCCCCCACAAAGACCATGAGACAACTTCTTTCGTGCTCTCAGGGGAAGAGAAAGAAAGTGGAAGCAGGGGGCTTAGTCCCACCGCTGCCATCTTAATCCATTACAACAACTGGATACAAGGAAGAACATTCTCTGATCTATCTTGTGTAGTAATAACTCTATTTTGCTAACTCCTTTTAACATGCTTGCATGTGAGAGAGAAAGAGCCATCCATGCACCTGACTGCTGCAATACCATGGTACCAGCAGTCAGAGTTCAGTTTCTGTTACTGAGTGAGAGGCAATCTGTCTCTTTTGTGTGTGCCTGTCAATTAATTCGCATGAATTTCCAGCCTCGATGGAACTTATTACGTATCACTTGAGTGTCCAAGTTGATTTTTCTCTTTTCGTTTTAGAATATTCAGTAAACTCCCTTTTGCTGACTGTCAATCATACTTCATCTGTAGATAAATAAAGGCAGCATTTTATGGATATGCCAAGATTTTATTTTTTTCCACTTCTTCTTCTGGATTCGGGGAAGTACAAATAATGCATTTGACAAGAATATTTCCTGCCATTATGTTAACTAGCATCTTATACTATTCATTAAAATTTATAAAGTATCTTATACTTGCAAAAACCAAATTATTCTTTTTGTCATCACAGGAGATGAACAAGCACCAGAAAATTTCAGTGATAAGCAGTTACAATTAAACATAAGCAACCACTTCTAGGAATCTCTTGTTACCCATTGTATTTTCAATGGTAACTGAAAGCTCCTAGGAGTTCTGGGAGTAATGCCTGAAGTCATGCAAATATCATGCTTTGAAGAACACGTAGATTGCAAATCACTGCCTAAGAGGAGTGAGAACAAGCAAAAAAAAAAAAAAAAGGAAAATTTAGTATCTTCTGTTATTGGACTGTTAAGTTTTATTGACTCTTTTACTACCGAGTAAAGGTTGCATGTTTGTTTGAACAAACCTTGATTAAAGGGGTTATGATCGACTCTGTGCCTATCCTGCTCCTGTTCCTTGTGAAGGAAGTGCCCTTGCGAAGAGCTGTTATCTTTATATAGTTAGTTTTCAGTGCTTACTGAAATAGTTTTGAGAACTTGTCTTTTAGGAATTTATAAAATCAGATTTATTTAATGAATTTACTTTTTCATTAACCACATCAGTATGTATAACTCACTACTAATTTAATACATAAAGTTGTGCAGATTATTATTTATTAAGAATTCTTTCCACAACAGGGAAGAACAGAAGGAGCAAACAGGAGAAAAGAAGGAGCAAACAAATGAAAATGAATGTTGGTTTTCTAATATTTTCCTCTGGAAAATCAGAAAAGATAGTATTTCAGTCTGAGCTTTGTTTCTGGATTTTTCAGTGTTAGATATCCTGCCCCTAAAATCTACATTTAACACTGTTCATTCAACAGCATACTGCTGACCTTGCTTAGCTGACAAGATTTTTGCCATGTATTATCTGTACTGTCTAGAAGCTGTACATATGAAATGTGATAGATTTTTCTTCTAAGAGAATAAAGGCATGATAGGCAAACATCAGAGTTACTTATGTTTCTATGACATGGTGTACTAGTTTTGACTGGGATAGAGTTAATTTTTTCCATAGTAACTAGTATGGGACTATGTTTTGGATTTGTGCTGAAAACAGTATTGATAACACCAGGATGTTTAAGTTACTGTGGAGCAGTGCTTACACAGAGTCAAAGGCTTTTCTTCTTCTCACACCACCCCACCAGCGAGTAGTCTGGGGGTGCACAAGAAGCTGGGAGGAGATACAGCTGGGATGGTTGACTCTATCTAACCAAAGGGCTATTCTATACCATATGACACCATGTTCAACATACAAATCCAGACGAAGAAGAAGGAAGAGGGAGATGTTTGGAGTGCTAACGTTTGACTTTCAAAATAACCATTACACATGATGGAGCCTTGCTTTCCTGGAGATGGCTGAATGCCTGCCTGCTGAAGGGAAGCAGTGAATGAATTCCTTGTTTTGCTTTGCTTGTGTGTGTGGCTTTTGCTTTACCTATTAAACTCTTTTTATCTCAACCCATGAGTTTTCTCACAGTTCTTTCTCCCATCCCTCTGGAGGGGGAGTGAGTGAGTGGCTGTGTGGAGCTTAGTTGCCAGCTGGGGTTAAACCACAACACACAGAAGAGAGTTCTAGTTCCATGGAGGCTTTGTAAATAAGCAGTGGTTTGGGTTTTTTTAATTGTGTTTAATAAGTAGAATGAAAAAATAATAATGGTGATGTAAATGTATTCTTCACTCCATTTTAGGAGCAAGAACTTTCTGTATGGTGTTCCTGGTTAATGTCAGCAGAAAATCCAGTGGTAGCTCCAACTCGCACTTCATGTGTGCATTAAGAATGAAGTCTGAATATGTGGACATCACAATTAAAATGTTTTGCTGCTTCTGCATATATTCTGTTTCTTCTCTAGCTTCTTCTTTGCAGATCTTTGGTGTTCTTTTGATGTGTGGTTGAAATCACAAGATGACTTGATAAATTAAGACACTTGTCTAAATATTAATATGCTTTCCTGAAGGCAGGCAACCAACTCAGACACTGAAGAGGATATTTTAGAATTGGACTGTTTGTTATCAGCTTGCTCCTGGGAGTTTGGGGGACGGCTGATGGTAGTGATGCCCTAGTTGAGTGATGTCATCCACTGAGACGCCATCCATTCTTCACAACAGAGAACTGTGCCAGAGCCAGTGCAAAGAGGTTAATATTCCCAGAGTAGAGTATTTAGATTCACCGACATTTGTGTGAATATCAGTAACAAAAGGGGAAATTCTGTGAAGTTCTGTGAGATGAAAGTTAATACTTTTTGATTCCTTTTGATGGATATTTTATTCATGCTTTTCATGTTCATTTCAAGTATCTAAAATACTGTTACATCATACTGTTAAAACAGGAATTTTAAGGGTCATTATTCACAGAATCACAAAATGATTGAGGTTAGAAAGGACCTCTTGAGATCATCTGGTCCAATTCCCTTGCTCAGGTAGGTTCACCTAGATTAGATTTCCCAGAACCATGCCCTGACAGCTTTTGAGTATCTTCACAGATAGAGACTTCATAGCCTTTCCAGGAAACCTACTTCGGTGTTTGACAATCTTTGGATTAAGAAAGTGTTTTCTTGTCTTCAGATGGAATTTTAATTCGTGCCAATTGCATCCTGTCCTTTCACTGAGCACTACTAAGAAGATCCTGTTTTCCTTTTCTTCAGTCTCTTCCACTTGATATTTACACACATCGATGAAATTCCATGAGTCTTCTCCATTATGAACAGTCTCTCAGCTCTCCCAGACTCTCCTTGTTATCTTTGTGGCCCAGTGATAGTCTTGCCCAAATAAGTTCATATCTTTGCTGTTGTGAGCAGCCCAAAATTGCACACAATACTCTGTTTGTGGTCTCACCAGTGCTGAGTAGAAAGGAAGGATCATCTCCCTGGACATGATGGCACAGCCTTCCTAATGCAGCCCAGGAGGCTGTTGACCTTTTTTGCTGCAAGGACATGTTGCCGGCTCATGTTCTTCTGGGTGTCTATCAATACCCCAAGATCCTTCCTGGTAAAGATACTTCCTAGACAACCAGCTCCCAGAGTCTACGTGTGCCCTCCTCCCCAGATGCTGAACTTTGCATTTCTCCTTGTTGAAATTCATGAGTTTCCTTTCTGCCCTTTTATCCAGGCTGCTGAGGTCCCCCTGAGAGGCTAGGCATGCCTCTGATTTATTTCAACCGAACCAATAAGCATTATAACCTCCAAAGTCTGATCCTCAGATCAAAGAGAATAATGGACTGTTTAAGATGTTTCTGCAGATCAATATGGAGAATAATAGTAAGTAAGAAGTAGAAATGATGTAAAAAACAGCTTGCCCAGTTCTACCATGATACTGAGTGTGTTTATTACAGTGGTTGATGAGGGCTGGCCATTAAAATCTCTGAATGCCTGGTTTACATACAAAATTTATTTATTTATTTATTTGAAGTGATGGAAGGAAAAAGGAGCTCCTGGAACAGTCAGTGGCATCTCTTTTCGATTGATAAAGGTGTATTATCAGGTCTCTGTGACCTCTTATTTGGAGCAAGGATTCAAATCAGCATTTTCAGTGCTGTAGACAGAGCTTAGACCTCCATGCTCTAGGAATTTGGACGTAATGTGTGTATTTTTCTGTCTTGCATTTAATTAACTAATAATTCAAGTTGATGAGTGGAATTAATTCACCCTTGTTTCACTGCTTCAGATTTATGTGTCTAAATCTGTCTTTTCACTCTAGGCTCCTCTTTAGTCAAAAGAGCATAGTAGGCTCCTGAGAGGTACTTATTCTTTTCTAATACCTACAAGGGAACCATAGTTTAGATTAAGACAATAAAATATTACATAAATTAAATGAGATTTGTAAACTATGGTTTAACAGACCATTAGACTGTGTATTTGTTTAAAATGGACCTGACTCTGCTGACAATCATTGTTACATTTTGGTAGTCCAGTTTCATTCTCATGTGTGTAATAATAAATTACAAAATTTACAGATGCTTCCTGAAACAGAATTTTACTTTTACAGACCATCTGAATAGTGACTGACCCACTATGCAGTCTAGAGTATTGGCAGAATTTTATTTCTTAATTAACAGGTTTATAATTTTTTATTAAATTATTTGTTTCTTTATTATTATACCAACAATCTGTTATTGTGTAATTATGACTATCATTATCTAATAATTGAACAATAAGTGTAACATTATACAGAATTAATAATTTGCTTTAAGCTGAATATTGAATAGAAGCAGATGTTAATTCCTTTACAATAATGCAGTATGTGTTATTTCAGTCTCAGTCTGCATGCACATAAGGTTTTTTCTATTGAAAGATTCATTTAGTGCTGACTTCAGAATCATCTGCCGTATGACAAATGGAAATTAACTTTGACAAGAACTGAATGTGGTTTTTAGTTTCTACAATCTTGCTTGAACAGATCATTTCATAATTTTGCGTAAATGTGTTGAC
>NW_010397129.1:0-8612 GCF_000710305.1 Buceros rhinoceros silvestris
TCTGGGGCTTTACCGACTGTGGAGGGCTGGGGGGAAGAGGCCCCGGCTGTCCGCCCGCCCCGCGGGAGGCCTGGCAGCTTACGCCGTGAGGAGCAAGGGGCAGGGGCAGGAGTGAGACGTGAGGCGTGAGAGGGTGGGCAGGGGAAGTCAGGGTGGCGGGGGGCCAGTTGGAGGGCTGTAATAGTAATTGCTGCAGGAGAGTGGGGGGCAGGTGAGAAAAGAAAATTAGACAGTCTCCTACAAAACAAAACCCCCCAAAAGCTGACCCCTAACCGAAGGTGATGGTGCTGTGGCCAAATACTGAACTTCTAGAGATGCACGGAATGAAGTACTCGAGAAAACAGGTGCTCCAGAAGGCGAGAGGGTGGGTCCTGAGGGCATGGCAAGACAGGCCAAGCCGGGAGACAGGACATGCTCCAGAGGGACCTCGTGAAAATAAGGTCATTGGCTTCCCTAGAGGTCCCTACATCTTGCCTGACAAATGCCCTTTGCTTTCGTTTTGGTATAGATTTTGACATAATAGTAATTACTCATTCGTACAGTTCCTTCTTTTCAGGGAATTCCAGAAGCGCCTCTTGTGTAATGTGTGGGGATCTGTCACTGCAGTGTATTGACTGCAGCTGTTTAAAAGCACTGAATGATGCTCCTGATAAGCCGTGTGGAATAGGGAATCATCATACCAGCCTCCTCTGGCATGCGTTGTTTTATCCCTTGTCACCAGAGCCTGACTATGCTGACTTATCCAGACTGCCTCAAAAATATGAAGAGTGTCACCTTTCAGGTGCAGCCGAGTTCTCTGCCTTGAATGTGTGACTTGTGTTTGGGGAACTCAGAGACAGAGAAACAGCTGCCAAGAAGCTAAGGACCAGCACCAGCACTGTCCCCTCCTCTTCCATGTGTTGGTGTGCCTCTGTGACCTTGTCCTTTCTTAGAGTAGCATGCAGCAGCCTGCATATTGAAAACACAACAAAAATGCAAGCTATACTCTTTCCACGTCGAAACCCTCCACTGAGCACACACTTTTGCCTCGAGGGAGAGGACAAGAGAATGAATCGTATCCGACAGATGTCAGTCACATCACTTAATGCTTCACTGGAAGGCACTGGGGTACTACTGCGATGCGGGCAATGTAAGAGGCAGAACAGAATAAACCTGGAAGAGGAATTGAAACAGAAAGATCAAACCTAGCCAAGCTGGAATGACGCCGGGGCACTGGAGTGCAGAGCCTGTGCACTGCAAAATGGTCCTGGGGATATCTAGTAACTGTGGACATTTTGTCTGTTAGCTGGCTGAAGCTGGGAATGGTTGAAGGTTTTCACTGAAATGAATGCACTTTGGGATGGTGTTCTAAGAAAAATTCAAAAGGACCAGAAGAAGACAAAGAACCTCTACTACCCAAACTCTAAATCAGCACCCATGCCACCAAGGCATTGCTTCTTTCTGTTTCTGTCTCTCCAAATACATTTCTAGGCTGGTGGTAGCACAGCTGAGGGACTTACCTGTTGGAAATTTTCTCAGAACCCACATATAGGGCACTCCTCATGAGTCCAGCCCGAGTGCCCAGAAATGCCATCTCAACACCTGCATCAGTCTCCCTATGGAACAGAAACACACAAGCAGAAGCAAACGGAACAGCCGTCTCCCTGCCCCAGGGTGAGAGCCTTTCAATCTAGACACCACACCTGGTGACGTGGTCCAAAGTTCATTTGCAATAGAACCCATTTATACCAGGAGTGACAGTGGCTCTTAACTGCTAATGGCAACAGGCTGTTACTGGCTAACTGTTGGCAGGCTTAGATCTCTGCCTAGATTCACTCTTTTGATGTTTGCTCATTTAATTTTCTTCTAAGTAGACCATAAGCTCCTCTCCTCCTGCTAGCCCTGCTCTAGGCTGCCCACATGAGGCTAAAGTAAAGGAGAGGAACTGCGGAGAGAGAATTATTGTCTCAAGCATGCAGGGGATGGGCAGACTAGCAGACTGACTCACAAGCAGTAGATTGATTCAGGTATGTCTTGCTGGAGGTATCATGGGCACAGAAGGTACAGTTACGTGGTGGAGAGCCTGCTGCAGTGCCATGACCTTGAAGTGAGGGCATGGTTTTGGTGTAGCTGTTTAAAGATGTGCTGGTAATTGGGTGTCCTAGCATGATTGCTGCTGGCTCAAATGCTGCTAGTGGTAGGGATACTGGTAAGTGAAACGGGGACAGGAGTCTTGTGGTTACGCATCTGGGTAAGTAGCATGTTGTCTGCTGAAAGCAGATCCCTGTGATGTGATATTAGATACTACAAGCAAAAGGTGCTTCTCTGGAAATAATAAAGTAGGAAATTGTTTACTGAAGCCAGCCTGACCACACCCTTTCCTGGGACTTGATCCAAAGACATCACTAACAGGGACAATATCAAAGTCCCTTTTCTTTGTTGCTGATAAAGGAGCAAATTCCTTGTCACCAGGGGTGGAACTTCGTCATGCCAAACGATGCTGCTGCCATTCAAAGAGATGCATGCAGAAATAACTCATGGTAACTTTAAACCGAAATGGTCTTACGTGCCCTGAGATACCAAATTCTGTCAAACTACAGAGGTAAATGCAGTGCATCTGAGTTAGATGCTGCAAAGAACTGATGCTGAACACCCCTTGCAGTGACACATCTGGATCACTGCTGTCGTCCAGTGTCATTCAGACAAACTCACCAAACTAAAGGCTCCTGGAGAACGCCCAGCCTGCTGGATTCTGCTCCTGGGAGATACTTGTTGAGTTTTTTCTAAAGATAATGAGCTATTTCTATCAGCTTTTTGAGCTATTTCTGAAGTGTGCAAGGATCTGTGACTGTTTCAGGTGCTGCATAAGCTCATAGCATCTGGAGATGCATCTTCAATGGTGTTTTACTCATATTTATTTCTCATACACTTACGTGGACATATTGAGAGCTAGCGTTGTCCAGTAGGCCTCCATGGGTGCAGTAACCACTGCATCAAACAGCACTTCCTGGACCAACTCCTCATCACCTGAGAAGAACAGAGAACAAAGATCAGGAAAGAGAGTTTTGTCCATCCCTAGATCTCTTAGACAGTTCCCTATTGTGGATAATCTGCCTGGCCCAGGGCAGTGAAGCAACAAGTCACAAAGAGACACCTCCCCTTGCAGGGCTGAGAAGAGGACATACCATCCTGCAAGGCGGAGAGCACAAAAACAGATGTTACACCTAAGATCATCTGACTGGTTCCTCTGCAAACTCAGTGGAAAGATTTGGGTTTGAAAGAGTGGACAAGTGAGAGGCTTTCAAATGAAGTTATTCATCAGGCCCTCCCTCCAACCTTCTCCTTGGTTGAACAGGATGTCCACAACCATTGCTTTAAATCCCTGCTATGACTTTTCTTCTAGGTGCCCCGTAGAAGGAGACCAGACACCCCATTCCTCTTCTGGCTTCTACTCTGTCCTTGTGTTCATTGCCTTGTCTGTTACCTCTCTGTCCTTCCTGTAAATCTCGCAAAATGCTGTCCTGTCTTGGTTCCTACCAAACACTCAAGCGAGTCTAGGCTACCAGTCTAGTCCAGCCTGTACTCGGACTGAGAGGTGTTTAGGAAGGTTCGAAGATGCTGTATGCCAAATGGCATACTCTAAGATCCCATTTATTTGATCTGCTTCGTTTCTGTACTGCCCTGCCGGCATTCGTTTCGTGCTGTGAGAATGTGATAGCTATCACATTGCAGATATGCCCCTTCTAGTGCAGTTCTAGATAAAGCACCCCTCCTCTTCCTCCCCATTTCAGTGTTTCTGCCTCCACTTACTGGTTTGAGGTCTCCCCTTGTATTTTATCCCAAGTTCTCCCAACATTTTTTCTTCTTTCTTTGGCACAGCTGTCAGAATCCATTTCTTCATTCTTGCTGTCATCCATACCTCAAAACCAGAGTTTACCAGAAGGTCTTTCCCTCCCCAGGCCCCAAGTGTCTAGGATATATCCAAATCCTATTTCTTTTTCCTCCACAGCACTCCCAAATCTGCATTTTTCTCACAGTCAGCTCTTCTGAAATGTTCCCCCACCTCCCTGGCCTCTTCAATTCATACATCTCCTCTTTTCAACCTCCTCCACAGACAGCCAGGAGTGGTCTGCTCACACTGTGCAAGAGAGGAACAGTTGTTGGATTACACTTAGTTTTAGTTTTAAGAGATTCCCATCTCTGTGCCAAAGGTTTGTGCCTCTCAGGTGGAACATCACATGCAAAAGTTTGTACTTGGCACAACTAAGGGGGCTGAAGCTGTGAAGAGTGAGGTGGGCCGAAGGACCCCTAAAGCTAAATTGCTGTAGGGAGTTCCCTTGCACAGCTGCCCACCTCTGCCCCCCAACAGATATGCCAGGCCATAGTGGTGCGCTATCAGTTGCTTGTGTGGCTACGTGTGACCTGATGCAAGAGATGATCAGCAGGGGAAGCAGGAAAGGTAATAATTCTGTAACTTTTTCTTCCCCCAAATCAGTTACCAATTGTATTTGGAAAACAAAATTAATAATCCTTGTTCTGAAAGAACCCGTCTCTCTAGATGGCATCATGCAGCCCTTGGAGGATTCTGAGGCCCTGGGGAGTGGAGTAGTCACAGCAGCTTTCCTCGCTCCTCCTGCCATCACCCCTTTTAGCCCAGCTCCTCAGGCTATCTTAAACACGGTGTGCAGCACCCAACAAGCTCTATTCAAACCTTTCACTTTTTGGTATTTCCTAAGACCTCCAATAGGGCTGAGTTATTTGACAGCTTTGAAATGGGAAAAAAAATCCTCTGATGGAGACAAGCTCCTCAGAGATCAATCCTCAGCTCATTTCCCACATGTGAATTAAGATGGGCACGACTTCAGTCCTGCCTGTGTGAGCAGGTGCCACAGGAACTCAGTCTGACACCAGTCAGTTTGTCACAGTCCACCCTCCCCCATGATGGGTACAGGAAAACCCCATCAGGGCCCTTGGGGTGCTTGGGACTCACATTCCAGGTCAGGTTCCTCTCCAGTGAGGAAACGGATCACAGCCTCCAGCTGGCTGAGCTTCCGGTGGTCTGGATCAATGTCAGTGATGCAGTAAATCCTGGTGGGGAGGGGAGAAGAAGCCCACAAGGGCAAATAGAAACCACAATCAAGCAAACTTTTTAAATTTTAAATCAAGGGCAACGGTTGGACTCGATGATCTTTGAGGTCTCTTCCGGCCGGATGATGATTCTATGATTCTATGATTCTAAATGATCCTGGAAAATAATAACTGCAAAAAAAAAAAAAATTGCAGCGAGAAAGCCTGGGCCTTAAAGATTTTGCTGCTGCTGCATGCTGTGCCCACTCAAAATCTAGCAATGTGGCCATAAGTCAAACCCTACCAATAAACAAAACACCAATTAATCTGTCTGCTGCTCTTGGTAGGGCTGTTTTTATATTCTCTGGCATAAGCTCACAATGCAACACAGCAGTCTCAAATCCTTCCTGCAGTTACCTGTATTATATGTTGTTTAAGATGTGTACCTGTGTCTATATAAACAATAACAACGTGATGGAGGGACCCGAAAAGGAGAGGGTCACATGCAATGTGAGTAAAACTGGTGTGGGAGCTGTCCTGGTTTGAGTTAGAACAGAACTCATTCTGTTCAGCGGTTTTACTTTCTGTCTCAGTCTCTGCTCAGTGATGGCACTTTCTGAAGATAATGGTGTATTTTTGCAGAGAGTGTCTGCTTCTAGAATTGATAGTCCCTGACGTTTACCGTTCCTACCAGGGACTGGGATGCAGAAAGGCTCTTGCTTACACTTGCTCCTGTGAAGACCAAGGTCACTGCTAAATCCAGTGTGCCACGTTGGGGTAAACCAAGACACAGAGAAATAAAATGTGAGGCAAGGAATGAGCTTGCAGAATGATACAGTGGAGACAAAAGCTGTTCCAAAGGGATCCGGCTGTCCTCAGGATACAGTTTGGGGAGAAGTGGGAGGATGTCTTATGAATGTATTATAGAAGAAACTGGTCTTCTAATCCTGCTTCCAATTTTGACTGCTTCAATGTCAGGACAAGAGAGAATTACAGCTCACAAAGGGGCTGAAAGGAGAGATTTATGAGAGAAGTCTAAGTGAATTGAATATGTAAAGTGTGGTAAGCTGACACCCCAAGTTAGGAGTGGAAGAAGAAGTCACTGCTTGTGTTTCAAATGCGCTGCCTGTGAAACCTGACAGTGTAATGAGAGGTGTGAAGGGCTGCAGGGCTTCTTGAATATAGTTATTTTGGCTTTGATACAGGCTGGGTTCATGTGCCTGGGTGTAACTGAATGTTGGGTTCGCGAGAATCTCAAACCTCACAGCAATAAAGGGAAAGTGCCGTGCTTCACCTTGTTTCGTATCCAAACAAAGCAAACCCATAAATTATGCTTTCTATTGAAATGGGTCATAAATCACCTTCATGTTCACTAGAAACGAGGTCTAGGCTCAGTTCAGAAGAATGCCAACCAAAAATAAGCTAGGGTTTAAATTTCAATCTCCCACTAAGCTCGCAACAAAATTTTCTGACAGATCTGACATACTGTAGGTTTTGTAGCACAATTCTGAGCAACATGAGGAGGAACAAAACAAGTCTGAACACAAAAGACTGAGGATACATTTCAGGAGGTGTTTCTTAGTGGAGGGATGTGCCAGGCCTTGTTACAATCTCCCAGAGGAAGAGGTGGAACTGAATTGCCTGGAGACCATCAGGTCTTTGCAGGTATAGCCCCTGAACAACACTGCTTTTTCTCTAGGCCACAGAGGGTGGTGAACTCAAGCCAAATTGCTGGGACCTTTGCCAAAATCTCATTACAAAGTCCTGTCTCATTGACAGGATTTCCTCCACTTACCATTCATTCGCTAAAGACAAGTCTGGCTGGAGCAGGTCATGCAAACCTGAAACCAGATAATACATGGAGCGTTTGGTTAGGTAGCAGACAGGCAGACACAGACTGTGAAGGAGAAGTGAAACGGTGAAGTTCAGAGTAGTTACCTTGTCCCTTAGGACAGAGTGGCTGTTTCAGATTAACCTACCTTCTTCCACTGAAGTGTTCCCCAGCAGAATGTACTCCCCGTGTCCCCTGGACAGCACAACACCCAGGCTGTAGGCAGGAAAGAAAACAGAGGGCTTGTCAGCAAGGAGAGGTGTAATCCCTAAACATGATGCTGTGTTCTCTGCAGTTACAACCCTTAAAGACATTAACTCCCTCCACAGCTATTAAAGAAAAGAACACCATCAAAAGAGGATTAAGTGAGATCTAATTTCAGCACAAGAGGCTAAGGAACGTGTTTGTAGAGCTGTGAGACATTTTTGCTGACAATTTTTTGGGCCAATGTTGTGGGTTCAGGTCAACAATAACATTTCTCAAATCTGTGCCAATTTCAAACAATTTCAGCTGGGGAAAAGAAACAAAAAAAATTTGCTTGATTTCTTATGTGATTTTTATAATTTTCAGTTTATTACAATGTTTTGGTTAGAGCCATACAGCAGAACATAAAAAATATTCAGTGGAACTGAAAACTGAAGATGTCTCATTTCCCTGAAATCAAGCAACATGCTCCACCTAAGGTCTAGTTTTTGGACTCTGAACTTCAGATAAATCATAATATTCCTTTAGAGTTGACCCCAAACAGTATTTTAATGGTTATAGGAACAAAGAAATATAGTTATTCACACTGCTCTACTCATGACCTATAGCCAGTTTTGTGAAGAAAAGGGACCAATTTACTGTCCCTGATGGCAGACTTGTGATACACTGTATTGGTGTCACTGCTCACCTGAAGGGTGTGCCACTGATGTCCGTGAAGAAATAATCATTGGTGAGGAAGAGAACTCGTTTCTGGAATAAGAGCATAAATAAGAACATGAGGGACCATCTGACAGACCAAGAGCACACTGATGGTGGGGACCTGGGATGTAGGTCCTCAAGGCTAAGCAAAAGCTGTTGATCATTACGAACAGTTCACACCCTGTTAGGGCTGGCTGCAGACAGGGATGAATGTGCAGTATTCAGCACATTCAGCAACTTGTGACTTTCAGGATGCAGGCAGCCACTCTATCTTTCCATCTAGGGCTTCAGTTAAACTTTTCTTTGCCCTAGGGCTCCTGCATAGGCTGCAGGAAGGGGTGGGAGGAAGCTGCCCTCCCTCTCATACCCTCCCAGCCAACACGATGGGGCCCTACTACTCTTTTGCCATACAGAGCAACCTTGATGGCTTTGCACATCATCATCCCAAGCAGGAGGCCGGGGTGGGGGGGGCTCAGTGGGACAGGTAGGTTTGGAGGGGAAGCAGTGTGGGTGGGCAGCCAGGGTGAAGTCTCCCCACTCCTGTGAGAAATGTTGATATTCCTGACATTTGCTTTCATGCCAAACTAGGACAAAATATTAATACATTCCAATTTTGCTAAAAAAATCAGAAAAAAGGAAAAAAATTGCATTTTCAAATGGGAAAAAAGTGCTGATTCAAATCCAAGCTGCTTTGATTCACATGAAAATATTTTTTTCAGGCTGACATTTCAACTGAAGACATTTCAGATTATTGAAAGCTGCTTCAGAACTTCAGCTGTTTGCCAGACTGGCCTTTTCCTGTAGGAAAGTTTTGATTTCAATGGAACTCTTT
>NW_010397129.1:8721-11205 GCF_000710305.1 Buceros rhinoceros silvestris
CTTTCCCAAAGAAGAAAAGTTTTTTTGGAAAGTTTCTATCCAACCCTTATGCCAGTACATGAACCCTAATATGTTTAGAATCCCAGCCCCAGTCTGAAACGAGGTGAGAGGATGTGTGTGGGAGACAGGGAGTGAACACAGAAAACTCAGTGTTCCCTAGGGGAAGTCGTGCCTCCTCTAACCTGCTTAAGCCAGGCAGGAGTGGAAGTGGAGTGAGGCACAAAGGGTGAGACAGGGCCAGCTCCACAGTGCACCCCAAGTTCGTGCACACAGCAGATGGGCTGATGCGGACAGGGGTAATTGTTAGGTGAAGAGGTGTCAGATGGCTCAGCCCATTCCCTCCAGTCTCACTGCGTGCACGGCAATTGTGTAGTGCTGAGCAACAGGGTCTGAGTCTTCCGCTGAGCTGCAATGTTCCAAAAACGCTGTGATACCCCCAAAGAACATGGCATGGTCGTGTTTTGGTGGTTGTGGGGAAGATGCAAGAGGTATTAAGCCTCCCTTTCCTTGTCAGTCTGATCTGCTGATAGAGGTGGGAAGACATGGGGAAGAAGGAGACTTGGGGGAGTAGCCCTGCCCTAGGGGAAAGGATGAAGTAGAAAATGGCCCAGGGGCCACTCCTCTGGGACCCTTTCCTTCAATGGGGCTTGTTCTGCTCATCTTTTGTTCCTCTGACCTGCGCCTCTTTTGCGTAAAAACCACTCACTACTTGCACCTTGTGGGAGGGAGGGCAAACCTCTGTTTGGGGAGGGGAAGGGGATGTGTGAGCAACCCTCCCCAAGTCAGCTGGAGGTATGCCCACTTATCCATGGTAAGGAAGAGAAGCAGAAGCACCCTTGAGCCGCTGAGGGCAATCAGACAGGACTCTGCTACATAGTGCAGAGCAATGACGAAGATAAGAACACGCGCATGTTGGCACAGTGGTAGGATGGCTGACTACTAGCACCTGCAGCCTGGGAACACTTGTATTTCCAGGTTTGGAATTGTCACTGTACTAGGCAGTCCAGTCCTGGCTAATACTGTTATCAGTGGCTTGCCACAACTCCTGTCCTATTCTGTGCTCTTTTGCTTTTGCCGTCACAACCCTTTTGTCCCTAGCCACAAGCAAAGGCATTTTTTGCCTCTAGATCTCTCCTACAACCGCCCCTTGTCTTTGGTCCTTATTTTTACCTCTCTGTCACACTGCACTCAATACTTTCCTGAGATCAACCCAGGGAATAAAGTTTATGTGGCTGACAGAATAATTTCTATCCTCTTCCCTCAGACCTCCTCTCTGCTGCCTGACTGCCTCAATCTCTTTGTTTGGAGGCTGTCAGCACTTTCTTTGTTTCAACAACAGCTAGCAGAGTGCAAGTAGGAACTGCTAACTTTGACTTCTGGTCCCCACTCTGTGTGTATTCTGATAATAGTAGCACTGTCACATACTCAGCTTCAGTCTCCTATTATGCTTCACGAAGCTTGCAGAGTTGCAGAATAAAACGGGTAATATCTCTTAGGAAGGGTAATTTTTGTTATTTTACCCTGGGTAAGAAGGCAGAAAGATGTCCCGGTTTTGGGTGACTCAGAACAAATGTTATTGAAGGTGCACAGGGACGAAGAGATTAAGCTAGAGAATTAAGCATCTAGACTTATAAAGAATGGATCTTGCTGGGAAACCCTGACTGCATTTCTGACAGAATAGCAGAAATAGTGGATGAAGGGAATAAAGGACATGAAATGTATCTGGGTTTATACAAAGCAGTTGAAACCACTTCTCATGAGATTTTATTCAAAATAATCAGTTAAAGTGGGCTTAAATAAGATGTGGAGTGAGAACCAGCTGCAGTACTGTAAACAAAAAAGAAGCAGTAAACAACAGGGCATCAAGGGAAAAAGATCTAATGAAAGGAACAGAGTCTATTAGGAGCCCTTATGTACAGTGATCTGTAAGACAAAACACAGCATTTCTCTGCATACTGAGAAGAAGTCCCAACAAATTTACAGCTTGAAAAAATAGCTAAGAAACAGGGAAGGCAAGACAGCCATTCTGGTGCAGCTGTGGGAGGGAGAAAGAATTGAAGGGACAGCAAAAAGGAGATTTGGGGTTCCCTGTTCAGAAATATCCCATTGCAGAGAACAGCTGCTCTCTACAGAGCTACAGGGGCACAGTACTCAACAATTCAGTGAAGCCCTGCTACTTGTGTACCAGAAATGATACAAGAGGCAAAGGGAACAATAATAATTGCTGAACTGCTTGGACTGAAAAGTGCACAGGTATTTCAAATGCAGATGTTGGCAATGCCCAGGAGAACAAGGGCAAAGTCATTGACAAGTACCTCATAGTTGTAAACACCAACAATAGAGAAAGAGAACCGAGTTACAAGACCTAGCAGTGTAGCCAGTCAGAGGTTATGGACGGGCATCTTGATTAGGAAATGGCACCATTTCAGCAGGCCGTTTATTGGAACCGGTGCTGGCTATGGCTTAGCGTGCGAGCAGTTCAGC
>NW_010397129.1:11342-11724 GCF_000710305.1 Buceros rhinoceros silvestris
GATCACTGAGAAAAATGCTTTCTTTAGAAGATGGAAATTTTTCCTGAATTGTGGAAATCTTCTGGGCAGTGTAACTTGCAGGATTCTGGAATACTTCCTAACAGGAAATGATGAAAGCCAAAATCTTTAGGGGAGTTAAATAAACCTGAATGAAGAAGTACCAGTGAACATAAATGTAGAAAATTTTGCACGGAGTCCAAGGAAAGATGTATAACCCTATGTTAGAGCTGGTAGGGGACGTTGAAAAGTCTCCATTTCACTAGGACTTTTCATAAAATGTCTGTAAATATTTGCATAGAAATTTAATCGTGGACCAGGATAAAGGAAATCTCATTCTGACAGATTTAGGGACAAGGTTTTCAAGAGTGTTTTTGGGAAGGGA
>NW_010397129.1:11833-31533 GCF_000710305.1 Buceros rhinoceros silvestris
GAAAGAGAGTTGCCAAATAGTCTCCAAACCTCTTTCTGTCTAGGTCAGCTCAGCATAGCCTTCCCCCATTCTAAACTCTTGAAGATCTCTGATTCATTTTGCAGCCCTATAAAAAATGAACAACATGGGTTTTGGCTTTGCCTGGACATAGTAGGGAGCTGTAAGGCATTTCCAATATCTTTCTAAGAGCGGAATGTCGCTAGGTGTAAAGAGCACTCGTAGCGATGCTCCATTTTATGTCTTTAGCACATGTTACATATGTGGTGAACAACAAAATCCTCACACTCAGAAATGCTGAATGTTAAAACCACATCCTTCATGGTTCTTCAGCATCCATTTCTCATCCCCTCTCTCATGTGATCTGAACAGAAGGATAATTTCTTACCCCTTTATCCACAGGGACCTTCACATCCATAGAGAGATAGCCTGTTTCCCCATTGATCATGGCAGTTCTCAGCTGCAGAGGTGAACAAGATTAGTATTAGTGTCTCCAGGCAGGGCAGGAATTCATAGAGCTGCTTGTCATTAATATACAGGGGCTAGCAGAGAAGAGCGACTATATGGTTTCCCCCCCGCCCTGCAGCTCTTTCTTGCTACTTTTAAACTGAAAAACTTGTTCTCAGTGTCCAGGATCCTTGTTCAGTCAGGCTGTTAAGTGACACAGAATAAAAATGGCTTATGCTGAAAACTTGATGATATGCCTTTTTAGCGAAAGGAAAAGATCTGGAAGCTATGAAGTTGTCAGTCCAAATTTCAGACTTCTCCATTTGGCGGCCAGAAAGTCATTATCATGGTGCTTTGAGAGCCTGGAAGAGGAGACACCTGAGAAACCCACTAACTTTCCTAGACCAATTCCAAAGCTCTTGGACGTATTTCAAACTGATTCATAAATTATGGGCTGTATTCAGCACCATTTCTGAGGTGCAGCAAAGCAGCTGTTTAACACCGCAAAGCAACACTGAATGATAGCAGGATAGGCAGCGAGAAGATCATTTTATCCAGTCCAGGTTCCAAAGGCAAAATGTAAAAGTGACCTCCAGCCTCTTGCAAGAAAGAGCCAGGGAATTTTTCCACAAGTGCAGAGGCTTTGACTTTGTGTTCAACCTGCCAAAGCATATCAGCCTATTGCTTCAGCCTGGATATTAAAAAAGATGGGAAGTAACTTACTCATTCACACAAATTGCTTCCTTACTTCCAGAACAGGCCTTCATTCAGGTGCTGCCCGTCTTGTCTCAACTGCCTTTGCTTTACAGGGCCACGGTTCTGTTTATTATGGATGTTTGATGTGGATTATTTACAGACCTAGAATATAAAGCTTGTGTTTCATGAGGTCCACGTCTTGGAAATCAGAATGCTGACTGGCACTATTACTTCTTTTTGGCTGAGAGCGTTAGACCTCCTGCCAGAGTCACGGTGTGCTCTCTGTTCTGGTCTGACATCTTGCAGCATTTTCTGTGGGTTAGGTTCTGGGTTTAGATCAAATATTATTGCTTCATCCATATCTTCTTGAATGTCAGGGATCTCTTCTTGCCCCGTAAGGCAATGGAGGAGTAAATTAGTGGATATCTGACATCTCCATGGATCTCCTCACCTCCAACTAGTTTGCAGGCAGGCTACTGGTCCTGTGCCCAGTCCTCAGGTGACAGTGGCTGTAGGTTGGTGCCAGCATCTTGGCTTGCTGCTTCTTCCTCAATGGCTTTTCCTGCATTGAGAAGTCAATTCCAGTCTGGTGTCTGGAGGCCCCCATAATGCTCAGTCCTTTCCAGGCAGGACACTTCTAGCAACAGTTGGCCTCCACTTTGAAAAATGAGTAACAGAGTTTGGACAGAGGGGTGGTCTGGTGCATGCTAAAGCACTCATTCCCACCACCCCAAACAGCAAACTGCTCTGCTGCAGGGCAGTTTGTGCTCTGCCCATCACTGGTAATGAGTGCTGCTGGCTCCTTCCACCTGTCCGCTTGTGTGGTTTCAAACCACCAGAGACATGTGAGGGGTCTCACATCTAGGTGTTTTGCCACTCAGCTTCAACAGCTTCGCAGACTAATTTCTTCTTCAGTGATTCTGTCAAGGCTGAAAGAAATCTGTTTGGGTGACAGCTCCTAGACTGCTGGGCAGGATCTCTCGACCCTTCCCTTTCCCCCTCCCACTAAGAATATCCCTGTGTTGCCTCACAAACAAGCCCAAACTTCCTTGCTGCCTAGCTGGAGATAGTGCTATTGTGCATCAGTTGGTATTTTGCAGATAGTGGCAGCTTCCCTCCCCTAGATTTCTTTTTAGCAGCTGGCTGTATTACACATCATTAGCACTTGGACATATTTTTCCAGTCTGAATTTGCTGCTTATCAGCGTTGCTGAGATTATGCTGCAACTGATGTTGAGTCTGTCGTTGATCTAATACCGTATCTGCAAATCTGAGTGTTGAAATGTTGGCAGCTTTCTGCTGCAGTGGGTGTATCTTGAGAATCTCTAGACTTGCTGAAGTCACACTGCAGATACCGTTCACGTCACTGAATGTCCCTGTACCCTCAGTGACTGCAACCTTTCTTCCGGAAGATGCAGAACAGGAACACAAAGTGGCTTTGTTTTTCACATCTCCTTTAACTTCCTTTTTCACTGGATAGTTTTACACTGATTGCCTATCAACAGAAACCTTACACTTTGCATCATATTTGCATTCAAATATCAGTGTTATTTAGTCAAACAGGAATGTGCTACCCAAATAAATATGACAGCAAAATCCTCTCATTTCCTGGATTTTTTTAAATTTTAGGACAGCAGAGTGGGTAAAGAGGAGCAACAGTAAATGTGGCTTAAGTGAGAGAGAGAACTGTAATAAGTCTTTCCTTTCTCAGTTTGCAACTCTCCCATTTCTCAAGTTCCTTTGGCCTGGCCCTTTGTGCTTGGCTTGCACTAGTGGCAGTAGCCACTTTGATCCTCTGGCTGGGCAGTTTGTTTGTCCTACCTGTTTAAGTGGATATCTATAGCATCAGATCCGTTTATCTCGACGATCTCCCCAGTAATCCAGAAGAATGTGTCTCACAGGTAATTCTATCTTACTCCAAATTCAGTTCTTTAATAACTTAAATATCTGTTCTTTTCTTATTCTTCAGAAACCCAGGCACAGAGAAACCTCTCTACCTTCTCTTTGTATCTGGGTTCCAAGTTGTGCAACACGGCAATGTGCAGCTGATTCTTGATAATAACTTTTTAATAATTTTGCTTGAAAGACAGTAGAAAAAAGAAATTTCTCATGTTTTCCTCAGGTTAGCTATTGCTCTCAGTGCCTCTACACCTGTGCGATAAGATGGTTTCTGAAAATTTGTTTTTCTTTGGCTAAGTCCCTTATCCTCTTTGTCTATGATTAATAGTGACTGCAAGCTTTAGTCTCTTTTTGAATGTACTTTCTTCCTTGTTGCAGACCTCATTATTTGAGTGGCTTCAGCTATATTGCACATACTACATGTATGTGTAACACCATGGGACAATGCCATGCTCCTAAGCTATCTTGGCTTTGTTTTAAGACAGCATTTGGGCCATGTACACACAGACTGGCTCCCTGGAGCACTCTCCAAAGTGCTTCCTTCTTCATGTCAGTACTTGCCCTCCCTGTTCCATGAGAAGGAAAACTCATACTGGGAAGGAGGAGGGAGGCATCATTCTTGTCCTCTTGTAGACCACCAGCTTCACTTAGTCAGGGACATTCAGGCACAGAAAAAACCAGGAGTGTCTGCTCCTTGCTGCTGCCTCTCCCTTCCATACAGGCACACAAATTAATAGAAAGAAGGAGCTACAAAAAAGGCCAAATTCACTTTCTGATACTCACTATTTCATCCTGGTCTTCCCATTCCACTTCTGAGAGATCTACACTGTTGTAGTTTGGCTTAGGCTTCAGTTTCTTTCCTTCTTTATACTGGTGTTTATTAAAAAAAACAACAACAAAACAAAACAAAAACAAAACAAAAAGGAAAAATACCCAAGTAAGTGTCTAGATAACTTTGTAAACTAACCTTTTAAGAACTGATAGGGTATTTGAAAAATAGGTGTGTCTCATTTATTCTCTGACTCAGAGGGCTGCTTTTGTGTGCCAGTGCCTTCTTGGTCCCACACCATGTGTTTCTTTCCGTGGGCAGTGCGGGGCTAGGGGAGTTTGAGTGGGAGAGGCTGACCCAGGAGCAAAGGATGGGAAGGATCACAGGTAAACTTGGAGGTGGAGACTATGACCTGCTTTGTGAGAGTATTCTTCTAAATAGATCAGTACAATACATTTCCCTCCAGGAAATATATTTTTATTTCCCCCAGAGCTAAGAGTATAATCCCACTATGATAGGAACGGGATCTTTTCTGATGGGAATTAGGCTTTGACTCCACTGACAGAAAATTAGGCTTTTCACCTAGGGCTAACTGATGCAGGATCTTTTCTGATGGTAATTAGGCTTTGACTCCACTGACAGAGAATTAGGCTTTTCACCTAGGGCTAACTGATGCAAGAGAGATATTTCCTTGTAATATTTCAGGTGAAGGAAAAGGAACGAAGCAGACTGAGAGGACAATTTCAGGTGAAGGATCAAGCAGTGCTCTTGCCTAGCTTTGCTTTGCCCCATCCTGGAAAGATGATGTGTTCCTTCTCTTCACATACTGAAGTAACTCCCTGTGACTCTGGTCTCCCTGTGCAAAGATGTCTTCTTGAAGACAGCTGCTGTGGAAGCCCTGTGGTAGCACTTTCTCTTGCCAGTAGCCCCGCTAGTGCTCATAGACAGGCATGTGTATGAAATGTAAAATCATTGCATGCCTGAGAATCTGAGTTATGAGGGCAGCTGTGTGTTTGCAGACGAATGTGCAGTCTGGAGCTCCAGGTGGCACCATGAGGGAGAAACATTGTCCTTGTGTCCACTCCTTCAAGTCCCAGAAGGTCTTTGCATCCTACTGGTCTCGAAATTGTCTCTGACTTACCATGTTACTGAGATACTGGACCCTGCTAACCTCAGATTCCCAAAATGGAAGCTGATGGGTAGATATTATGGGGTGCTACTTATCTTCTTGTAGGAGATACGCCCAAGCAAAGGGAATTTTTTCTTTATCCCAAAGGTGAAACTTTTCACCGCTGCGGATACGTGTGCACCCACAGTCCCATGAGTGCACACAAATACAGCCCTCCCATGCACTCTTATGGAGAATGGTGGACAGGAAGGGTACCTTACCCTTCATACACGTGTGTGCATATATATATATATGTATATATACACACATGTCTATGTATGTTTAATTGATTTTTCAGGCCCTCATGCTCCTGGGTGCCTCTATATCAGAGCCTGGTAGCCTTCATAGCCCAATAAAATATGAGAAACCAGGATCATCCCTGAAAGCCACTGTTTCCAAGTAAGCAAAGTTCACACTGTCACAACTATACATACCAAAGGACGGAGGTCTGGGTGTGAAAGGATGTATCCGTTGTTGGTGTTCAGAAAGGCGTATCCATGGACACCCAGCTGGAGAAAAATGCATTAGAATAATTAGTGCTTTAGCTAGAAACACTGCTGTGCAATGGGTGCCAATGATACCCTGGCACCACCAATATTCAGAAATATTTCCCTTTTAAACATATTGACCAGGAGAAAATATGGTGCATCCCAAACCATTTATCTTGGATCTCTGGCCACTCTGTCCATGCAGGCTGACTATGCTTGGATGCACAGAAGGATGGGCAGGTAGTTGTTTTGTGTACACATTCAGAAAAAGGTGCCCTCCTAGAGTCTGGTTGTCCT
Organism: Buceros rhinoceros silvestris; assembly: GCF_000710305.1. Lineage (NCBI taxonomy): Eukaryota > Metazoa > Chordata > Aves > Bucerotiformes > Bucerotidae > Buceros > Buceros rhinoceros. The sequence continues at coordinate 17,594 of NW_010397129.1, forward strand.
CATGGACAGTTACCACCCAGAGGCAGAAGAAGCTCTCCACAGCAGTCATAGCAAGGCTGCACACAGAATGGCCAACAATTGGGAATGTCATAAGCAGTACAGAAACAGCGGTGACAGGTCTATATGCCCGTCACTACACGTGCACAGCAGTGAATGAACAAGTGAGTATGAATCTCACAGATGACTTCCCTGGAAACGCCTTCAGTCTTCAGAGCTCTGCATTATGTTTCAGTGCTGGTATGACCAGACCTAGCCTAAGCCGACTGTACAAGCCTGTAGTCTTAAAATGCTTTTTAAGGAATAGTTTAATCTAACAAGGGCACACAGTGGCTGACCTGATCTGCAAGGGGTTTCCGAGAGAGAATTAGTCAGATCAAGCCCATATAAAATACAAATTCCAGCTAAACCTAGAGTTGCTAAAAACCTGCCGATAGGCTGCACTTGCCAAAACAAGAGGTGTCTCAAGGAAAAAAGAGTGACTAAGGTTTCTATCTTCATAAAAATGTTGCAACTTTATGTTTCTATAGAGACAATCCTGGAGGGATAACAGTGGGGAAGTGGGGAGGTAAGTAATTTACATCCATCTGTGCCTTTTTGGAGGGAATGGATTCTGTATTTCACACATCCCAGATCAAAACTTTGGACTCTATGTGAAACAGTTTCTTTCCAAAGCACACTGAGCTCAGCTCAGCACGGCAAGAATGAAACCAAGACATTGGATCAGGACTACAGCAAATGTCCTCGGTGGCCTTTTAAAGCTGAAATTTCCCAGTCCAGTAAGCGTGACCATAAATGTACAAGCTTTCAAGGGCTGTAACTCTGAAACTGGTCCTTTGAAACCAGTATGCTGGGGGATTCAAGTCAGGGATCCTAGGTTTCCAAACTAGCCTGGAGTTGCAAGAGCTTCTGGGATGTAGTGTCCTGCCTCTGATGTAAAGAAATTCTTCTGATAATTTTCCCTCCTTCCCTGGCAGTACTTGGCGAAAAGAACAGTGTCCCTCCTTAGCCAGAAGAAAGATTATTGTGACATATGGCCTTTGAGTGATGTGAAGAGAGAAAAATGAAAAGGTATTAGTCTTAGAAGCTCCTGGATAAGGTTTTCCCAGAACCAAACCAGCTAGCTTTTGCATGCTGAGTGCATGCACCCCTATACTCCTAGCTCCTGGGTTGCCTGCAGGATCATTTTCTACAGCTGCATGTGCATGGTCTGCCCTGCATCCATGTCTGCAAGCGCCACATGAATTCATAGCTTCTGACAGCACTTTCAGTCCTTCAGCAATCAGTTTTTGGGTGACTGCCTAACTGGTAGTAGTTGTCTGATAGTTGTTTAAGACAAACTGAGAATTTGAAACGATGGCTCAAATTGTCTGTTTTCATGGTGAACCTCAGATCACCATGTGCTTTCCGTCTACTGGTGTGCAGGCTAATTGCAGATTGGAAAAGGTCACTGCACAGAATTTATAGCAGAAACCGAATTAAACAGTGCATCTCTGGTGGGGAGGTTTCTATGGATAAGCATTTTTTTTTTTTTTAAATTGAACATGTCTTTTTAGACATACAGAGCTATTGAAAAGTTGTTGGACTAACAATTCTGCAGAGCAAATACTCTATCTAGGTATAGCACAAGTGGGTGAGAACCACCTTCCTGTGCACTGCCCTGCCAAGAAATATCCATGCTAATCTGGAGAAAGGAACTCCTCCTTAGGACTGACAGTGAAAATTTTTTATTTCTTGCCAGTTGGCATGGCAGCTTTTGTCCACTAGGAACTTGATATAAAACTTTAATTTTTCTGAGCTAGACTGTCAGATCCGTACCATCTCTAAAGGATCTAGGTTTGTGACCATCAAGATGCAAAGGCTCCATGACCCTTCTAGTAGTGAATGATTTCCCATGTGCAATACAGAAACCACACATCACCACATCCAACATCTCTTGGTTTACACTCATAGTTCTTTCTACAGTCAGAGGAATGATTTTTCAGTCATGCCCATGGAAAAATGACTAGTGACTTTGCTGTGCAAAAGAACAAATTGCGTTATCTCAGTCTTACCTTATACCGTGGAGCAAGTTTTAACAACTCCCTCAGTGGTACATCAGAGCCCACGACACCCAGGAGAATGCCATGAGATCGCTTAAAAACAAATAAGAATCCGTTTTCAAAAGCAAAGCTTTGGTAGCTCTCTACCTGAATTCACATTACCACCTTCCTCCTAGTCTCTCACATGTTCTCTCTAGGCTTGTATGAATATATTCATTCAAAACTAACTAAAGTACCTCAGAAAATCCCAAGGACTTGCTCCACTGTTATGGAGAGGGGCATTTCTACCTAATACTGACACTAGTCAGCATTTCTGGCTGTAATTCAAAAGTACCATAAAATCATGACAAGTTTTGAGGGCAAAATGGCAAGGCAATCATGCAGAACAGCATGGATTAGTTGGTAACTTCAGCCAACTAAACCAAACATCAAACACAAAATTGTTAACCTGAGAAAAAGGAATGCAGGAAATCCCCACAAAATGGGGAACTGGTTGTTTTATAAGCATCTGGGGAGCATGACGGAAAAATGACACACATGCTCCCACTGCAGCACTGTGCTAATACAGGTTAAGGGCAGGCTCAGGTGGAGAAGACAGACAGTTGTTTGTAGGACCTTGGTGAAGAGTTTATGCCTTGTACAGCAATGGTAAGGTATCATCCACGGTTTTAAAAGGAAGCTGAGAAATTAGAAATTATATGGATAAGAGTGCCTAAAGGGTTTCAAAATCCAGAGGAAATGCCCTAATGAAAGACACCTAATTGTTCAACCTTTTATCTTATCAAAAGGTAGACAGGTTTGACTTTATTGCAGTGTAGAAGATGATTCCCAGGAGAAGATACCAAAGAGTAAAGGCTTTTTAATCTAGCAGCGAAAACCATTATGACAGGATGGTGAGGCCAGACAAATTGAAAGAGGAATTTAGACACCAGTCTTTAACAGACAGTGGGAAACCACAATGGAGAGCTCAGGGCTGTTTTTCAATGATGCTTTTGCCAAACACAGGTTATTGGGCTCATGAAGGAATGTCTATATGAAACGTAAAGGTCTGCAATAAAATGCACAGACTAGACAAGGTAATGATCTCTTCCAGCCTGAAACTTTATGGGTCTGTGAATGAGGCTCAGTTTGAAAATGGAAGGAAGAAAACAGGGAAGTGTAATATTTAAGGAGTGTTTTGAAGAAATAGCATTCGGAGAGACAGACTATCATTTTGTCAGACAAATTATCAGTTGCACATCCTGCCAGAGGTCTACTGCAGTCCCTAATAGCCAGCTCTTCTTTCAGAGACCCATTGGCTTTAAAACATTGCAAAGGTCCACTGCATCCTTTCGCCTCTGCTGACTGGAGGGAGAGTGAAGCCCACATTGCACTCACCGTCTCGTTCTTTTTGCTGAAGACTGGCATAGCCACTGTTGTCATGAGCAACAGACTTTGAGCTTGAGATGCAAAGAGCTGCCATAGAACAACGAGCTGTGTGTTAGCAAATGCTTTACTGCAGTTTACCCGAACGAAAGGAAGTGGAATTCCCAAGAACCCCAGATGTTAATTACAATTAGCCACCTCCTTGCCTCCCACAGCCCTCTATAAAGAGATGGCAGCACTTTTCAATACTCTGTATCAAAGAGGATTGTAGGACGGATGCTTGCTTGTGTGGGGTGATGAGGATGGGATGAAAGCCAGTGGAAGGTGTTGAAGCAGGAGAAATTAAAGAGCGGGTTTAAATAAAGAGACAGGAATCTGTAGAAGTGATGGCACAATTTATACCCACCACGCATCAGGAGCGTAGACATGAGCAATTACGCAACAAGTGTAAAAACCACCAACACAAGGAGTGCAGAATAGGGAAAAGCCACACAAATATGAGCAAAATCACTAACGAGATATCATCTCTACTGCAAACACATGAATACCACGAATAAGAAACACCACAGGAAATATTTAAAAAGCACAAATACACACAGAACCTGCTTATATATACTTGTTACTCAAGCATCTAAGCTTAGGAAAAACAGAGATAAAATCATGATCCAAACAGATACAACACAGTGTATTAGATCTCTGCAGGGGATACAGGATATGCATATATAAAGGAGTAACAGATCTTCCCAGTTCTGCAGAAGGCAGATGCTCTAAAAACACACATGAAAGGAGCTAAAACAGGTAGGACACAAAGGAGTCTCCCAAATATGCCTAGCTTTCAAAAAGACCTAATCCCTCGATGCCAGTAGCATTCCCCTGCCATATCTCACTTTGTCAAATAAGTAACAAGGTGAGAAATGACCTCTTGTCTTCAAGACTACACATGCTACTTCATTACTACACATACAAGGAGCCAGCCAATAATCTATACAGTTTGATGGAGATTTGAGCCTGGTATCTTGAAGTATTAGTCTGCATGATTCTTTGTGGAAATTTCCCCATTCACACCAACACTCGCACTTACATACTGCAAGTAAACTGCTCCGGCACTTACTAGATGTACGGAAAAAGAGATCCAGTGAACTAAGCTACTGCACAACACAGACGCCCCTACCTACTCTGAGCCAACAGCACAGCACAGCTCTCCAGTACATCCAGCATTTCCTCTCCTCTCTGCCAGCTTAAGAGGGCTCCTTCAGTGCTGCAGCCCCCATCACCCTCCAGATGTACAGGCCAGCTGTGACTGTGAGTGCTGGCACTGACACACCAACTGGCACAAGGGAAACAGCACACTCACAAAACACAGGGGTGCAGTTACCTCCTCAGACTGTGGCAGCTAGTGAGAGACATGGATGAACAGATGAATGAATACGTGAATAGAGGAATGAATCAAAGATGTGAGAGGCTGGGGTGGAAAAAGTGAATGGCAAGGCAAGCCAAAAGGCAAGAAGAGAGATGCAGCAAAAAAAGTGCATCAAACAAATCCCTGTGGCTGCCTTGGGAAGCGTGACACCATACGCCACGTCCTGCTAATAGAATAAACTTGCTGGATAGTGAGCAGCATTTCCGGAGGTTTTGCTTAGCACACTTATGTGCCATGTCCCCAGCTCTTACCTGGTACAGCTCCTGCAGCAGAAGACATCCTCATGTCACCTTCAGAGTTAGTGTGCCATGGCTGCAGCCTCAGTGGTCAGCCAAGCACAGAGGTTAGGGGGCAACCCCTTCCCACAAAAGTATAACATCTATGTACCATGATGGGCCAAGCCTGGCTGCCTTGGAGGTGTTTCTTGGAGTTTGTGTGGTCTTGACTCTGAATGCACCATCAAGCACCACCATGTGTGACCTGGACTTCTACGTTTCCTGCTACAAATCTAAGCTCAGTCCACACAGTTTTACTCCAACTCAGTGAGTTTGGTTTCTCACAGTGGATCTTAAACCTGAAATCTATGGATTCTCCCCAGGTCTGTGACAGGCACCCTAAAGTTGCTGCTGGCCAGAATGGAGCCAATAACTTTAGTCCTACAGGGAGATTGTATATATTTCTAGAAGATTTTACCCCTCAGATAGTATACACAATCCTGAGATCTCAGGTTTGTTTCTGGAAGAGCGAAATCTGACTTGTGGTCAGCTCTAGCTGTCACAGTTATGCAGACACTTCTCTGGGGTGAAGAGTCCAGTGCAGAAAAAAACCCTATCTCCATGAAAACACAGAGCCATAGAGCCGCAGAAGAATTGCAGCTTTCTCTTTCAGCAATGTAAAATAAGATGAAGATGGAGACTGAGGAAGGTATTCTATTTGGAGAAGTGCAGGGGAAGTTTCCTTCAGTGGTGATCTACTCCTTTGTCCTTCCCTTCACTCCTTTGAATTTCAAAGCTGCCTGGGCAGCACAGCGCTGTAAGAGCACCTGCTTGTGGTCCAAATGTCTTCCCATAGGGCAGGCCTGAGACAAAGCAGGGTGCTTGGCAAGCTGACTGGTCATTTGCAATGTGTCCTTTACCCACGGGGCTGAACACAGGGCTGCTGCGGTGATGTTAGGACTTGCTAGCTCAAGGAATGAAAGAGTGAGCCTCCTTCCTAGACTGAGATCTGTATCACTGCGTGGTAAGAAGTATGCACTTAGCTACCGGGCTGGAGGAAATAAATCTCTATGACTGGTATCTTGAGATATAAATACTCTTTCCTGTGAATAATCCTTTACAAGGTAACCTGCTTTCGCAGAAGCACTACTTAAGTCATGCTGTGTGATTAGTCCTGGGCTCCTGGGTCACTGCAGATTCAGACCTGAGTCTGCATACACATCTCAACTCCAGGAGCGAGCAGAAAATAAATATTGTTTGTCTCAGCAGAGCCAGAGACAAGTAATTTCTATCAATTGGCCAACTCCTGGTTTTACATAAATTTCAGGACTTTGTTTAGATTCTGAGACACATAAAATATTTAAAGGGAAGGTGGAACAAGTTATATGCCTAACACACTAGCTGGGTGTCTAACACCTTTGCAAGTTTGGCCCACAGGCCCTGCTGGTTGCTGACTACAGACTGGTGCTGTAGGTCCTTACCGCGCTGTCCATGTAGGCTTCAGTCCAAATAATGTCATGGTCGTGGTTGATGACCATGGGACGGCTGAGCACATGCAGGTACTCCATCACGTTCTCCTGGACATCTGCTAGCGTGGAGATCTGAGTGTAGTAGCCTTCGTAGAGAAACACAGTCATGAGTCACTTCGCTAATGCACCTTCCATATTTTAGAATGAGTGTCCATGCAAAGCTAGAAAACAAGGTGTCAAAGACTGTATCTACCCAGATGGTTTAACTGCTCTTTACAAAAAGTGCCTTGACATGTGTTGCGTCTACAAGCTTCTGTGGACACACGTTTCTGTGGAAAACTAGAGTTTCAAAACACTGTCTCTCTTCTCAAAATACTGGGCCAATGCTCAAGACCAGAGTCTTGATATAACCAGAATCATGCCAAGCAGATGTAAAATGTTGCTTTTGGTCTTAGACAAAACAGTCCACTATTCAGACTCCCTTTGGTCCTGAAGGCCAAACATATGCAAACAAAGTCTTCCACTAGGTTACCCACTTATCCTGCCCAATTTTATATTAAGCCCAAACTCCCAACTTATCTTCCAGATTTTTTCCAACACTCTACTCTTCAGTCTGCTTGGCTTTGCATCCAAGGATGGCAACCTCTTCCATCTACCCATTGGAAGCAGAACTTAAAACTGCAAGTTACTTATTTTCAGAGTTTTGTCCCTGCAGATGGACCTGTAATAGTCTTAACATTAAAACAAGGAGTACAGGGGAAGAATGTTTTCAAATTATCAAAAGGTCCTCAAAACTAGCTGCTTAACTGGTTTGAAATGCTAACAGTGTAATGTCACAAGGACTCTTGTCCTGCTTCTCACTACTTGGAACTAATTGGTTGTACTTGGTATAGGATGGAGAATGACTGATAGATGAAGAATTTTTGTTATCACTAGAAGAACTCTGCCATGTGAAAGAGTTCATTATCTGATAAGCTTTGTGATGTGGAAACAAATTTAGTGTACTTGAAAACAAGGACTACAAGAGCTATATAATGTGTTGAAATGGAAGAACAAATATCGGTGAGCCTTCTCCAGAGCTTAAGTCTGGTAGGTGAGAATTCAAGTGCGAAGAACATATTTTTGTTCCCTGGTTATTCAGGAGAATCCATTCTTACATTTTATGGTGAACTAACAGCAATGCAAATTCCCTGTCACTAATCTTGTGGCTGCATATGCAATCTGAAACCCAAGTTTTTGTTTCACTCAACAGAGCCTAGAAAAGTTATGTGTGATTCACAGTGCTAATAGATGAATGTTTGAGCCTTGAATGTCCTCAGCTCATAGACATTTTGCAGGCCAGCAACTCTCATCTGTCAATTATTTTTTGTAGTAAATGCACCCATGCATTTCATAGTCTGCTGGAGCAACTGTGCAGACAGGAAAAGAGATGATATACCTAGCTAGTCAGTCCCCAGCTTCAGTCTTCCTTCCCTTCCCTTCCCTTCCCTTCCCTTCCCTTCCCTTCCCTTCCCTTCCCTTCCCTTCCCTTCCCTTCCCTTCTTTTTTAAGCAGCAAACTCATGTAGGAAGTGTTGCCGACTGTCTCCAGGCACACTAAGGCCAAGTCATGCCCAAACAGGGAAGACATTTTTTCCTCTCTTCCCTTACCCTTGCAGACTTTGATAGAGCTAACTGGACTTTTTAACCAGTCCCAAATGAATAGAGGTGCCTTACGCACTCTGAATGGATTTCCCATGCATGACATTTTGTGCCAGCTAGAGATAATATTGGTTTTGGGGTGGGGTTAACAAGCCTATTCTAGTACCTCAATGAAACCACTGGCATTCAAAGAATTTGGCCAGGATATAGGGGTTAACGTGCAGACCTTGTCTGCTGTATAGTCTTTGAAGAAGAGATGTTCATTTTACACCTCAGCCAAAAGATGTCAGGCTTTCTGACAGGGTTTTAGACAGATTGTCAAAAGCCAGCAACTGGGACACAGTAAGCACAGGGACTTAGGTGGACTACAGCCAGCATGAATCTCGGTCATAGTGTCCCTTGGCACCGTGACAGGAAAATGTGGTAGCTCAGCACAGAGGACTTGTGTTAGTTGGACACAGGCACACTTCATGTGGACTAGCAGGGTCTGCTTTTTCCTTAGGTTGTCTTCCAACTAAGGGCTTGGGGGTCCCAGCTGTAGAGGGTAAGCCTTAGAGGGTCCAGGGCCCAGTGGCAGCAGTCCATATGTGACATGTGTGATAGGTGTTGTGGAACAGTTCCCATACAGCACCTTTGTTGTTGCAGGCGATCCATTTCACATTGGGGGCAAAAGTGACCTCTCGTCCAATGAGGTAAGTGAAAACCCGGACCTTGGAACAAGAACATTAAGATAGAAAAATCAGGCTGTAATGTGCTACCAAATCCAAATGGTCAAGGTTTGACATCCTGTTGTACACTGGTGCGGATGCCTATTTGTGGTGCATAGCAATAGCTCTGCCTTCACAGAGATGGAGGAGCCTCTTACTCCATTTGTTTCACATTTTGTGGACTGGAACTTAATTTCCAATTACAATAAGCCCAGAAAGCCAAGCAGCAGCTGGGATAATTTGAATAACAAGGCAGAAGTGCAAATGCTGTTTGATTTTATGATAGCAGCTCTGCCAGGCACCCAGCAACCACTTGCAGAGAGGTTTATAGCTCACAGGAATCCTTTACCCAGGGGAACAGCTGGCCAGCGTGAATCATTTAGAGAAAGCTTCACCATTTCTCTTGTGTCTGACCAACAACAAAAGAGGCAATCCTGAAATGAACTTCCTTCCCAGCCCCATGCTCTGGTCTTTCAGTAGGCTGCTTCTCTCCCTTCGTGCATTGCTGCTACTGGGATGAGGTAAACAAATAAATCAGGAGGGTTTAAGATGAGCCATGATCTGTCCCACTTTCATAGTCTGCTCTGCTCGTACAAGCCTCTAATCACAGAGCTCAAAGTAAATAGGGCTGAAAGGCAGCTAGAGAGGTTCTCTGAGCCATTCCCCTTGCCCACCATGAGAACTAGCAACAGCCAAACCTTTCCCGAATAGGACCAGTTATAAACAGTCCTGGATGGGATTAAAATGCTTTGCAAAGGTTTGTTATAATTTTATTTGAGAATAATCAGCTCAGTCTCTTATCATCAGGAGAATGTTTTGATTGCCCACACGTTTAGAAAATGCAATGTGTGGGGAAAAAAGTCTTCACTGACCTACAGATATCCATTTGTGTTCCTACCACCTCTAAAATCACCACAGCAAGCCCCTTCGTGACTGCTTTGTTTCGTGTTTACAGCCAGATGCACATGGGTATTGGAGAATGTGAATGTTCAGCTCTGCCCAACATCCTGGCTCGTGCTCTTCTATTCCCACCATAGCAGGATATCACCTTTCCTTGCCTTCTCTATTTATCACTTCCCAGACAAACCTTCCGATCTGGCCAGTTGTATTTTTCAAACACGGCTTCATAATCCTCCACTGCTCCATCTGTGATCAGCATGATAGCTTGGTTACACAAGCCTCCTTGACCAGCGTCTCTGAACTAGAAACACAGGAGAAGAGTATTAGTTATTTCATCACAGACTGTTTCTGTGTAATTGCAGCATATTTATTCATGGTGGGCCATATTCTGACTTCCTCTTGCAAACTTCACACTGTTCTCAGACAGAGCTCTGCTTAAATAAGGACTGTGTTTGTATGCTGCGTATAATTTTTCTAATTTATACAGCCCTGCCTAGCACATGGAGACACAGAAGGCTTTACAGAAGTAAAATAATGAGAAAATAAGTGCTGTGGAGGAAGGGTGTTATTCCCTGCTGCATTGCATCTTGCACAGTCACATTCGTTTATGAAAAACAACTACAGACTGGCCATAAACACTGCAATTCTGATTTGACAGCAGTAAGTGTCACTTTTTATGGCAGAAAATGTGAGAGAAGGAGGAAATCAGACTCATTATTTCAGGATAAATCCATCAATCTGCCAAAAAAGATCAGAGAAAGGCAGGATGAAAAGGGAAGGCTACTGCCATCAGAGCTGAAATAGGTTATGAATATGCCAGATAGAAAGGCCATATGCTGTAATGACAGATGATCTGTTATCAGTGCAGAAATGGTATTTAAGGTAGAGTGGAAGTATGCTGGGACCTGGTAGAAACACTGATGTGCGCCCAAGGACATACAGAGAGGTGTTGAATAGGTGTGCTTTTATTGGCAAGCCAGATCCTGCCTCTTCAAGTAGGAAGACAAGCTTCCGAATGCTGCTTATCTAGTGCTCCTGCATACGGAACCATTTGCTTGTCTCACCCTCAGGTACACCAGCTCTAGAGAACCAAGTGCCTTATGCAGCATCAACACAGGTGCTGAATTAGCAGTCACCAGAGGAGGTGGCAGAGGACACCAAGGCACAAAAATGAGCAGCTACTTTTCTGTGGCTCCTAGCTCAGTGTCGGTTTGTACTTCTCCTTGCGCAGCATCTCACCACTTCTACGCTCTGAGCAAGGAAAAGTCTAATCAACCAAGAGGGATACGGAAACTGGTGCAGAGTAAAAGAATATGGAAAGGAGAAGACAATGACTCTGCACAAAAGATTAATGAGACGCAGTGGCATGAGATGGAGAGCACATGGGAGCCTAACTGAAGGGTGTCTAAGGTTGTATCAAATGCAGCAGCGATTTCAAACTGGAGAGGGTAGTTATAAATGAGGAAAAAGGTGCCCAAGTGGCAAGACTGCACAAAATAAAAGCAAGCCCTGGATGGGAGAACAAATGCACAGGGTTTGAACTGGCCCTTTTTAGATGTTTTAGAGATCAATCCATAAGCCTCTTCTGGTTTGGTAATGCTATGTTAGGGCAGAAGGCAAATGTCTTTACCATCACGGTAGGTGCTGTGGTTCCACTGCAGATAACATCATGATCATTGATACCTGGAAGCCAACTCCAAGTCCAGATTTTCCCAGACATTTCACCCCTCCTAAAATTATCTCCCTGTTTGTATTTTGTTATGATATTACCGGGTTCAGTGCTACTATCACCATAATGTCTCCTTCCACCACCATTTATGTTATCAGTCCTGTCTCCTTTGACATTAGTCTTAATATCGCTGAAATACATATTATTCTACTGCAGCAAGTAGGGATTCAACAGCTTCTGAATGACCACACATATGAACCCATCTCTCCTTGATTCATGACAATTCCATTACTTGTATCACTGACCAGAATCAGTACAGATAATCATGAAGAGATGGGCGATGTAATAGGGTCATTTCTAACTAACTGTTCTCAGGCAAAAAATCCACGTGAATTACTGAATCAGGATGACGTGGTTGGGCGCGCTCCTCCTCTTCCATATCTTCAGAGGAGCTCTTTAGGAGGGGAGACACACTGTACCTCAGCTGGTGTGGTCATGCCAACCCAGCAGTGGGGGTCTCCCATGTCTTCCTCTACAGAGTCCCCAAGGTCTGACATTTCCAGTGGTCCAACACCTCCTACACCTTGTACCATGGAAAAAACCCATTAGTGCCAGCCACAGCGTAACTGGAGCTCCAGGAAGGGTCAGAGTACAGGTGTGCCCTGCTCAGCAAGGAAGAAGGAAGTAGGAAAAAGGAAAGTCGGAAAAAGACAAGGAGTCTCAAGTCAACTAATTCCTAGGACAGATATCGATTGCTGCATGCAGGTTAGCAGAGAGAACTGCTAGTGTGAGCGTCCTCTAGGGAGGCATATGTTTATGGTGGGGTGGCAGATGCTGTCAGAACGAGGTTCAGATCGCAGATATGTGAACCTTGTAGTTATGAAAGCAGTTTATTCCTGACTGTTGCAATCTGCAACATGTTTTGTTTAGATTATTGTTAAATTAATGCTCAGTTAATGTCACCCACCATTTTGCCAAACTACTTAAGACTCTCTTTATGTAGTTTACTTCAAACCATATAATACCAAGAAATTAGATGCTGTATCAGAACCAGCAATCTCCTAATTACAGGAGTAGATGATATTTTCAACAGGGAAAATGAGATCATCAATGTCATAGAAATGGAGATTAAAAAGACAGATTTAGAAAGCAAATGAATAAGAGGTAATCCCTGATTTTTAGGTCCTTTTGTGGCTGCAGCTGTACCAAATGATCTGACAGCATTCACATCAAGCTCCAAGCATAATTCCTGGCTCTGACGGAAGTCTCTCAGGAGTGTGAAAGAAGGGGAGATGAAGAACAAGATGCCCACAGAACAAATCTCTGAAGAGATGCGGGCTAGGTTATGGTCGGTGAACGAGGCATGGAGCTATGTATTCTGTATAACTTCGGTCATGTTGCCGGCAGTAACAAGCATGATCTAATTAATTCAGGTTCATAGTCCCTTGTACTCTCTTGTTTGCTCACTGTCATTTACTTTGCAGTTATAGCCCGGCACAGAGTTACTGATGGAGCAATAGGAACATCAGCATAGCTCGATGCCCTGGAGGCACACATGTTGATTGTATACTCATCTGACCAGATGACTGAGCAGCCCCTCTCTGTCTCCTCCTGCCCCGCTCTCATGCAGACCTGCTTCCAGAGTGGCCTCCAGAAAATTCAGAAAATTACTGAAAATTCAGACTTAGCGGAAAGTGTCTCATGGGTGGAAAATTAGCAGTAGAGAAGGAAAGAGAAAGCCAGCGAAGAAGAAGCAAGAGATGGCATTAAGCAAAACAGCATAAACTGGTAATCAGGAATTTCTGAGCTTTGCATATCCTGAAAAACATGCTGCAGAATCCAGGTCCATAAAAATGCAAGTGGAATCAAGAAAAGATTTATAAATATTCGGAGAAGAAGCAAGAAAGAGAGTAAAAAGTGTATGTTGACAGATGATAAAAAACAGAGGGAAATGATCAGGCATCCATACATCATCAAAAGAACAGTATTGTAATGGCTGGGTACACACTGAAGTGATAAGAAACAAAGAAAAGAAAGAATGAATTATAGACGGGGTCACAAAGTGGTAGGGTTAAAGAAAAAGTTAATTGAAAGCATTTGAATAATCTGTGCTTAGCAGGAAGGGGAAGAATTGCAGAAGGTGTTGCTGAACTACTTCACTCACGGTCTGAGACTCACTGGGACTGTATGAGATCCCAAAGGATGAGGAGGAAATCAACAGAAAACACGTTACTAGAAGGGAGGAAACTAAATGGGTAAATTCTCCTTAAACATTTAGCATGTTGCTAGAAAAATTAATAACACTGTCCTCTTGCTTCCCACACAGGTGGGGCGTAAAAGACCACAAACTCCTTTGATTGCTCACATCAACAGATGGGTTCATTCTTTTTATGACACCAGTTTGCTCAAGTTACACGCAATTTTACATCTCACTGAAATCCAGTTTGTTACCAGTTTCACAATATTTTTCACCTGTAGCCATTTTGGAATGATCTACTCATAATTAACCTCAAAAT
>NW_010397130.1:0-33018 GCF_000710305.1 Buceros rhinoceros silvestris
CACAGCTGAATTATTACTGGAAACCATAACTATACAGAGAAAAACCCTGGAGCTGAAGGAATTAATCTGCTTAACCTCTGTAGTATTTCAAATGTTTAGAAATTATTTTAAGTAATAAAACTTGATCGATTAATTCTTATGATTTTTCCTTCAATCGATTTGAAGTATGAATCACATTTAAAGTGCTTCATTTCTTGATTTTTTTTTTTTTAATTAGGAATAGTGTATCTTCATAGTGCAAATAAGGAGCATATCTGATTCATCTTTTTCACAAGGCACCTTACCATTTTAACATAATTTTCCCCCACTACATTATTGGTTTAGGAATTAACAGTTGTATGTTCAGGTTTAACCGCAGAAGTCCATCCTTTCGCTTGTGCTGATAGAATATCTAGAACTTGGAACTGAGAAGAACGCACTTCCCTGACTCAATTGACGTAGACTCAGTTCAGGACAAATTACATGCAAATATTTGTATCTTAACTTGATAAAGGGGGTAATGTTGTACTCTTACTTGGTTTCACAGAGAAGTTGATTCCTTTGTGCTGAAATTCACAGCTGAATTATTACTGGAAACCATAACTTCACAGTTGTATGTTCAGGTTTAACCGCAGAAGTTTGCCAGACTCATACCTATTACGGTTCTTCATTGGATATAACCCATCTATGTGAATGGATTTGGCAAGCAAACTTGCCTGTTTAGCTGCTAATTCTTCTGGTAAAGCTATTTCAGAGATAGACTATTAATCTAGGCTAAGTGTGTAAATTTTTTCCCTGTTGACAACTGCATTGACAATAGAAACTGCAATGTCATACAGAAGAGAAGGGCGGGTTTGAATGTCGTTCTTTTTTTCCTTCCATGTAAAGGACACTTCCATTTTCTACTTCTGCAGTGTGAAAACACTGTAACAACTTTGGGGTTTTGGCACTCAATTTAAGGTCCATAAAGAGTATCTGTCTCCTCCTTAGAAAGGCAGTTTACATATGAGCCGTCTATGTCATTTTTGAACATATTATTAAGAAATGTTAAGACTTGATGTGATACTGTGCTAAAGAAAATATATCTACTACTGACAGCTTGACAGTACACAGGTACTTAATCCTGGAGGATTCTGATATCTTGCTAATATTGCTCCATCTGCTTCCTGGGATAGTAAATCAATTTGTTAAATGAATTGACAGTCTTAATACTGGAGATGTATATATAATTTTACTATATTATTTTAGCACCAACTAAATACTTCTGCATTTCTATAAGTTCTGGAAATTGTAGAATTGTGAATTTTAAACTTGAGTTTTTTCAGGATATGGAAGATGCAACATAGCTGACAGAGACATTATTTGAGTTATCTCTACCAACACTTACCTTAAGCACTTTTCACACTTTCATAGGGTTAGTGGGATTTGGGGGTGAGTGGTGGGGTGGCATTACTGGTTTTAGGCATTCTTGCAATACCTGTTGCTTAGATTGAAATTGGTACAAGAAATAACTAACAGGAAAAGCAAGTAGCGGACGTTAACAACACTAAATAGAAGCAAATAAAAATAATACTTTTCTAGAATGGAAGTTTTATATAAATTATAGAAAATTATATGGGAAAATATAGGAAAATGCAAATAGAAGTGTCTTGCTTTGTTCTTGCAAGTACTTTGGATTTTTCTGGATTTTGTTTGCTTGCTGGTTTTAATTCTAATTTATTGATGCCGTTTACAGAATGGCCTCACAAAAAAAAAGTTGTACTAGTACAACAAAGAGGGGCGGTGAGCCATAGTCTGGAGCAGTGACCTTTTTCAGCCAGTTTTATGTTAAGGCAAAATGTGCTGTGTATTTATTTAACTTGTTTAACGTACACTGTAACGGTAGATTTAAGGTTAGTTTAAAACTAGTTTCTTAAACTCTGAGTTTAACCATCTGTAAGTGCTAAAGCAGTTTTGCTTCCTCAGGGTGCTGTCAGCATATATAGGCTACATAATTCCCCCTCTGAGCAAGAGTAAGTGACCCTTGTCATTCTCATCTTAGGAAGAGGTAAGGCAGTCTTTGGTGGTTTTCTAATTGATCCACTAGTGACCAGTGTTAAACATCCCACCTCCACCTGTTCATTGCTTATCAGCTCTCATGTGGCTGATTCAAGCTACTTTAGTAACTTCCTGCACAATTCAGCATTATGAGTTTCTTAACTCTTTCTGTAAGTCCAAGTTTGGCTGAAACATAGTGATGCGTAAATGTCCTTTATTATTTCCTGCTGTCTCCTGTGACTCAAGAACTTCATCTTCCCCAGAGCTTTTAGCTGTTGTACACTTCTATACAGAGCATTTTTCATTACTGACTTTCTTGCAGTAGGATATGGCTTTTTGTGTTTGCTTAGAGTTTAAGAAGTTTGCGGGGATTTCAGTTAGTAAAAGAAAGAAGAATCGATGGTACATAGCAAGAGCTTCACAGCTGTCAGGTTTTGTTATTAACTATATGAATGCTTTTGTGTGGCATGCTTAATGGGCTACAATATTTAAATATCCATATTTTCATTCTTGTTTTTCCTGTGACATAAGCTATAGGAAAAAAAGGGTCTATGTCTCATATGCAGGACCTGTGTGCAGCTCATTTAGGTGTCCCATGTCAAGGGTATAGGCATAGTTGAACTACAAGACGTTTGCATAGAACAGAAATCTCCTTGGATTCTATCTAGCTCTGCAATGTAACTTTCTTGGTGATAAATTTTAAAAGCCCCAGTGAAAACAAACAAAACAAAAAAACCAAACACCACTACTTCCTGCCCCAAACCCACCTGATAATATGAAGCAAAGCAAAAAACAAAACACCCAAGCAGAAAACATCCAGCAACTTAAGATGTCTTTTGAGAAAGACGATTGGGATTAGTGGAGTGGCGACCCCATATGGTATTATTTTATAAAGTTAGTTTTCAAAACCAGATTTGTTCCATGCTTCACAGCTGCGTTGGTCAAGAGACTCAGTTTTACTATTTCAGAAATGGCTAATTTCCCCATTTCCTTCCTACTGAGGCTGAATGGTCACATGATGTGTCCCAAGGACACAGCAAACTTCAACTGCCATAGGTTTGGGGACTAGTATTTTAACTGTGGATGATTCTTCCTCATAAGACTGGAATAGATGGCAATCACTGAGCTGTGAAATTCTATATGCATCTGTGACAATTGTTTTATAGATAAAAATTCCTCACCAGGGGAGTTTCATTATACTAAAGTGGCGACTTCTACCATATATGGAGAAATAGCTTGGTATATGCAAATGAGTCCTCCCTAAAAATTTTCAACTCCTCTGACATTATTCGCATTATTTCACAGAAAATACTTTTGAATCTGAGCCAATAGCTTTTTTTCTGAGCATGTAGCTGAAGGTGTCTTAACATGAATACATTTTTTTTCCTGAAGTAGACAGAATGCAACTCACCTGTTAATGACCGCATCTTTGTAAAAATGTTCAATGACAACAACAACAACAAAAGAAAACACCAAAAGCCAAAACAAACATCATCAACAACAAAACATCCAAAGGAAGAGGAATATTAATGTAAAAAAGTTGAGGACTAAGAAAGGAATTAGAGAAAAGTGTCTTTACAAAATGAACATGATTTAAAAAGATGAGTTTCAGGAGCAAAAGAAAAATTCTCTTTATATCATGTGGGCTGATGTGCAGTGAAAGAGATTAAATTGAATATTGATTTTTTGAAAGGTATGACTATGGTGTAAAAATGATAAAGATAAAAAAAAAACCCTATACAAGAAAACAATGAGAGAATTGATCACCAAGGAGAGCTGCAAGATAGGGCTGTATTCTAGTTGCCAGGTTCTCAAGGGAGTCATAGTTTCTGTAACTGGCAGAAATGCATTTGGTTGATGATGACGATCAAGGAAAAAGTATCCAAGTAATTCATAGTGAGGGTGAGAACGTGAAGCTAATGATGAAGAATTTCCACCTAAAAAACTTGGCCAGTAATAAAGAACTGATGTCCAGTGTGATGAAAGATGAAAATCCAAGGTAGTAAATAGTGTAGAGTGACTAGACCATTAGTCAAGTTGGTCAAAAATAAGATAGATAGGAGAATTAATCCGTCATAATTAAAGATGTGCACTTCATTAGGCTGATGCTTAAGCAATTGAATTGATTGTTTTCAAAAACATAATTCATTTTTCATATGGTTATAGAGAATTAACTGGCTAGTGAGATTCATACTAGTCATTTCTGGAAGCCTCAAAAATGTTCCAAGCTAGAAGACCAGTTTCTTTAGCAGTGGTCTCAAATATGTGTAAAAATCATTTGGCTTTATTATCCAAGTGGGATTTTGATCTAGATATGCATTAGGAAAAGTTTGTCTAATATTGCCCTTTCACTTTGAGGAGAAAGGAATCTATTTCATAAGGAAAAGAAGAGGAGATGATTTTGAGTGCTAGCAGGTGGAAAAGTAGTCAAATAAAATGTGTCCAAAACTGCAGTCCTAAAAATCTCTTCCTATCTTCTCTCTGATTAGAAGCCACAGCTATGTGAAAAGGGATTTAAAAAAAACAAAGGAATTTCCGCGACTTTGTATTCCTTCAAAAGACCCTTTTTCTTGAAAGGACCAAATACCTTGTATATTGCTTATGCCCCACTCAAAATACAAGTCATCAACTACTATTTTGTTTTTCTCAGCACAAGAATTGTTTGTGTCTTTGTACTATACCATGGCTGAAATGCAGCTTTTGTTTCAGTGCCTTCTGCTTTCCAGGATATTTATATCCACATCAGTTGTATTTTTAGCCACCTGAAGGTCAAGAAGAGGAGGTTGAAACGCTTAATTTTCCTTTCAGTGTGTTACGAGGCAGAAGGTGCTTTGGTTCAGTAGACCAGAAGAGAGTAAGAGAGTGTATTAGTGAGCACGATTTCAGTATTGAGACTTGATCTATCTAATCAAGAATACTTTGTGGAAGAACAGAGAGCCAGTTTTTGACCTTATTCAAAGACCAGTTGGGGAAGACAAATACGCAACACTGTTAAATTGTTACAGACTCAAAGTCAGGACGTCAGCTCTCCAGATGACTAATCTGCATTACTCGTTATGTGTTTATTCACACAGCAATGCTTTCTCTAGGTCCTTCATCAGTGTCTAACACAGTATTAGTCATGTAGGACTCAGGGAACATTGTCAGAAATTCATATGACCATCAGGAGGGAAGAAGGAAGATGCTGATATATGTAAATGCAGGTGTTCATGTGTGTTATTGGACTGCACCCCAACTGGTCAATTCTGTGCACAATTTAACGTGTTCTTGCTTTAAGCCCCAATTCTGTAGAGAGGCACAAGGTTTAGTAGCATGAGGTGCAAGATAATAGCTTGTAGTTGCAAGTACAGAAACCAGGAGATCCATTTCTGTCAATGGAATGTTGCAAAGGCCAGGAATAGAGACTGTACTGTTCTGTTTACGGATTTCCCTTCACAGAAATAGAGAATAAAAAGTACTATTACCTCACTCATCAGCTGCTGGCAAAAAATTGGTACAGTGACAGATATCCTGGAAATTCAATTGAATTGACTTAGAAGAGGAATTTGGAAACCACTATGGACAATACAAATAATTTAATATTTGTGTAGTTGTGACCAGTGGAAAAGACATGTTGTGGCATAAATCAAGAAGCAATGATGCATTTTGTCTTCTTGTTATCCATCCAAGTTTTGTTTGACAAATAGTGTTGCCTGTTTCTCTGTGTTGCTTTTGGCATTCTACCTTTTCCCTCTTTGGTGGCTATGCTGCACGCATACCAGTTATGCTTCTAAAGCTTACTGACATCTGCAGTATTTGTTAATTTAGGTGTTTTACTCAGTGGCTCAGAGATGGTTAATTTTCCTTTGTTATTAAATAAAAGGCTGTCAGCTCTACCACTGGAAAATCTTAAATAGAAGCAGGGTATTTTGATTCCTCTGAGGTTGATATAAAGAACAGTTTGATAAACTGCATTCCTTTGGATGCCTTCACTTCGTTTTGCTTAGCTTACCTCATGTAGGATGCTTTGACTCCAATGTTCTCTTGCAATGGTAAGTTTTTAGGTACCTACTTTTTCTATGGTAAAAACAAGGTCTCTTTGACAGCCACAGTAGTCATAGAACTGCTCAGGCATACCCTGTAATGTTCCGTTTGAAGACCAGCGAGGTTAGCAGGGAAATAGTGAGGATTTTGGACTGGGCAGAGGGTGTGTCCTCCTCAGTCTAAAACCCTATTGTAGCCTAGGGGATCTGGGTGCTCTTACTGGTGCTGCTCCTGACCTTGGGCTTTCACGTCCCTTTCTTTGTGTCCCAGTTTCCTAGCCAAAAATATCATGGGCTACCTTGTAGAGAATATGGGTATATAATTTGAGATTAATATCATTAGTAATGTTGGTACTTGGTGTTATTAAACATATTTTATATATGAAACTGAACAACCCCATGGATGTAAAAAACTGAAATCAAAGAAATGTATCACATGATAATTCAAAAGTCAGCTTGTACACATTCTGTCCTTAAAAGTGGAGAATAGTGCAAAATTCAGCTTTTACACATTCTATCCTTAAAAGTGGAGAACAAATTGATTTTCTTTATTGCTATTATAGCATTAAGGAAGACTTAGCAGAGGTTGGCTTTATGCTGGTGATATTTATAGTTTAATTGGCAACGGATTGAAATGAAGATCTCAACAACATCAAGATGCAGCGCTTACTATTAAAATAATAGATGTCAATAGAATGCTCTAGTTGTTGACTTTACACTTGTTTTCTTAATCGAAAAATTAGTAAAGTGGAGGAGACTGGTATCAATCAAAATTTCTGTCTGTCTTCTCATCCTTAAAAGTGGAGAACAAATTGATTTTCTTTATTGCTATTATAGCATTAAGGAAGACTTAGCAGAGGTTGGCTTTATGCTGGTGATATTTATAGTTTAATTGGCAACGGATTGAAATGAAGATCTCAACAACATCAAGATGCAGCGCTCACTATTAAAATAATAGATGTCAATAGAATGCTCTAGTTGTCAACTTTACACTTGTTTTCTTAATTGAAAAATTAGTAAAGTGGAGGAGACTGGTATCAATCAAAATTTCTGTCTGTCTTCTCATAAGGAGGTCTTTATTCTTGGAAGATATTTGACTGTGTAGTATAAGTAATTATAAGGACTTGTTTGCTTTTAAGTTTTTTTCAACTGAGATTAGAAGTAATGTAATAAACTGCCACTTGAAATTGGGATGTGTAAAGGAAATGTTAACCAGAAGACATATGCAATGCATTTTCTTTTTAACAGAGGTCTTCTGGGTATACCTCTCTGCTGTTATTGCACTGATTGAAAATCACTTCAGTCTGGACTCAGTTCCTGACCTGGCTTATTCAGCTCAAATAGCCAACCCTGAAAACATTTTTATATGGTAGAGGATGCACAAGTGAGCAAGCGGTTCCAGTTAAAAATTTTCCCTATACCCTGAGGAATGCCTTGTTGTTATCCAGTTACCTTAAATCACACTAACTGAGGAAAAAGTTAAAATGAAAATGTAAGTATTCATTATTCATATCCAAGCTCTAGAACACTTGGAAAGGTATGCCAGTCTGAAGAAATAAAGAGAAAAATGTCTAGCCTACTTCACTAAGGCTGCTTCAGAAAGCTGTGTGTCACTCTTCCTCATTGACTGACTTGATACCAACAGTATGGTAGTGTTTCAGATCCTGCATTTGCCTTTTATCTTAGGTAGTGCCTGTGTGAACATCTCTGTGATAGGAATTTATCTGAGCAAGTTTTTATAGGAGAATGCCTCCAGGTACACTACTCTGACTAATCTTTATGGGCCCAGACAGGTTTAATTTCTAACTTCAGAATTTATCTTAAGAAAGAGGTAGTCTGGACAACTTTTATTTACAATAAGTATGTTTTGTTTAGATATTTAAATAACTCCTAGTCAAACAAATATGTCTTCTAAACAATGGAAACAACTTCTTGTTTCAGTGATACGTAAATACTGCACATGTCCTCTAGTGGACATTTGGCATGTTTCCATGCTGTCTGACAAATACCTTCTGCTGACTCTGAGTCCTGTTGGACTGTGTATCGAGAAACTGTGATGCAAACATCTAGAAAGATTTAATATTTAAGTGGCATCGGTTTGAAAGGCATAAATCACATTAAATACAATTGCAGAGAGAAGTAACAGATATTTTGAGGAACTTTCATAGACTTTGTATATAACAGCTGAGTAGAAGCTAACTGAAAACATGCTTATGGTATGAAGGTTGCAAGCCATACAGGAATTGTGAGTTATCAAAAGGGTGAATTACCATCGAAGAAAATTGAATAAACTTGCTAGTGAGCTGTGCGTCTCTGAAGACAAGGTGTAAAATGCAGCCCAAGGCATTAAGGTCACCCTGTTGCTTGAGCTCTTCAGTGGAAACAACCCTGCCCTCTAAAGAGAAAATCTGTTGTGTGACGCATTACTTCTAGGGGTGAGGAGGGGTTAAAGCCAAACAGGTAGGTGCATGGTAGGGAGGTAGAAAACGGAGCAGCAGAATAACAAAAAAGTAGCCAAAGTAGTGAGGCTTGCCCAGAGAAAAGACTGGGAGCACTGTCGTTTCTCTGTGTACCAAGCAGTATGAAACCACAACATCTGACACAATTGCTATCCTGGTCCATTTGGATCTCTCAAATTTACAAAGGACAGTGTGCTCTGTGATTAAAACTTTACTCCGTGAACTCATTAAGCAATACAATAAACAAACATGAGGCTTAATCCCCTTTTGCCCACACTAAATCTTTCATGTGAATTCATTTATTTACCCTTCAAGTCATAAGGTTTTGTAACTTAGAAAACATAACTCGTGATCCATGCTTTTATGAGGAAAAAAAGAAATCCAAGTTATTACCTTACCACTGGTGAGAGTGCTCCTCCTTCCTCTGTCAGGGTGCAGGTGTCTGCTGTATCACGTGGGGAAGCAGGAAAGCCTCAGCAGTCCAGCTGCTGTGGGATCTGTTCCAGAAACTTCTTGGGTAAGCTGATGTTTTATGCTTTCCAGCTCTGAGGCTTGGTCTATACGATTTCCATAAATTAGCAGATTCTGATGGAAGTACCGGACAAAAGATGCTGTCTGCAGGAGACAGCAGTTTGCAGGTCATGGTAGCTGCATAATGGCCCCTTAACTCTTTCTGCTGCCTAGTGGCCCCTTAGCTCTCTCTGGCCACTTGGCCTGCCTCGGCTGCTCCCCGCATTCCTCGAGCCTGCGGCTGAACTGCCTTAGCCCAAATCAGAGCAGGAGTTGAGTAACTCTCAGACTGCCTGAGGTTTCTTGGTTTTTCTTTCCTTTTGGCTTGTTGAATTGTGGAGCACGGTTCCATATTGAGAGCAGTGCTCATTCCAGGAACCGGTGGGAGAGTTGTTTTATCTGAGCACTGAAGGCACACTGCCTTCTACCCTGCTCCTGCCATTGTCTTTCCTTTCCCAGTATGTTTAGGGTTTGCATAAGGTTAGGTAAATTAAGAAACGTCTTTGAGGGATAATTACAGCCAATCATATGAGTTCTTTACTGTGTTCTAAAAGACCTGTATACAGGCACAAAATAAAAAAAAAACCCTCAAAACAAAACACAACAGTCTCAGGCAAAAAGGAAATACTGCATTGTTTCTGTAATATCAACACTAAGGTTAAGGATTAAAAAAAAAATAGACTGTGAGAGATCTGCCTTATGAAGATGCAGCTGCAAAGAAAGCCTCTCTTGTCGAATGTAGCAAACCTGTAGAAATTTTAATATTTACAGGACTTTAAGGAATAGCAGCTAATGCTTAATGTTTGTTAAAACTGTTACAAATTATATTCCTGGAAGGCTTGTTGTTCTTGGGGTTTCTTTGGTTGGTTTTGAGTGAGTGATGCTTTTAGAGTATCACATCGAGGAGGAGAATTCAGTCAAACTGGATAACATAAATTTTAGTATGGAATCACTTTCCCTTTTCTGTAGGTATTACCAAGTGATATGCAAACTGTCCTGTGAAACCTTTGTGTTAGAAGCTCGGCATATCTGAAGAAATGTATCCCTTCCTTCCCCTCCCCCCACCCCTTCTGTTAATGGTGTTTGAGCAATCTTGCCTACTCACTGGAAAAGCAAATTTGCTTTGTCCTTTATGTGCTGTCTTTATCCTTCATGAATACCTGCCAAATTCAGCAGGGGTTTGGTGAAGAAAGTTGGATCATTCCTACCAGAGAAAAAAATTGTAAATCTGGGAGGGTGGTGCTGTTTGTACAAGATCTAAAAGCAGCTTTCACAATTTGCTAGAGAGGCTTGTGTAGCTTTAAATAAGGAGATTATGTAAAACGCTGACTAAAGCTGAGAGCTTGCAAAGGCTCTGCCGAGCAGCAGAGCTCTGTAAAAGAAACTAATAAATAGCTTTAGAGTTCCCCCAAGGCAAGGACTTCTCAGTATAACATATTTCAGTTTCCTTGTTTGGCCATTAGTCAACCCAACTTTCCTTGTTACAGCTGTGTCAATTTTGTGTTCATCTTTCATTAATATGTTAATATGGGTTAGGATATATTTTTTCTGGGTGTTTATTTTATTCTCTGAGCACTAGAGAGGAACATCCTTACCCTCATATCAATCCCACTTAATGAAAAATAAGATAAGTATTTGAAGTTGTATTTAGATGTTCCTTTGAAAATTCACATGACAGCAACCTCCAGTGGTGGGTTGGGTTTGTTTTGTGGGTTTTCTGGGCTGTCTTTTCTGGTTGAAAAATTGATTGTATTTTTTATCTCAATCCAAGGAGATAATAAAAAGGAAATTACCTGGAGTTGGAATAAAAAGATCAAATTGAATCTTGAATAAAACTTTACAAAAACATTTCAAGTGAACTCAAGTATTTCGGTAAGAGTTTCAGTGACGCTTATGACAGCAGCAAAGCTGTACTGCTGAAACCTTCTGAACTTATATTTTTAATATTTTTTGTTACATGTTTGCTTCAGGTTTAAATTAATAGTCTTCTTTAGAAAAATGCTTTGATCTCTTGTCTACTGACCTGCTTTTAACCTGCTGGACAGTGTGGGTGGGTTTGGATATTCTATGTGTTCTGCATAGCAAATTCTCTAGTATGACTTTTCATTGGACTGTCCATGGTCATTTATATTCCCATTCAAATATTACCTGTAGCAGTGGCTAATGGATGAAAATAACATGCTCATGCACAACAATTTTAATGCTTTGCAACAGTACTAAGGCAGAAAATGAGAAAAGAAACTCCTCTTTAGGAAGAAGCTGCCCTGTTCAGTGGCAGTTGCAGCCTTGCATACCCCAAGTGGTGTCCAGGGGTGCACCTGTGGACAGGAGGGGTGATGTGAACAGGAATTTGGCGCTGCATGCCTGGAAAACCACGAGCTGCCCGAGGGAAGAAGCCCTGGATGTCCCTGTGTGGGTGAGCAGACTGTGCCTTCAGCCAGTCATGAATTTCTCTGCCCCAGGAAGGTTAAATTGAAGGATTATTCAAAAGGTGTCTAAATAGCAGAGATCCTGTTCTATTTCTTTGCTTTACACAATTATTTTGGACTTCAAGAAGTGTGATTTGGATAAACAACTGCATGCCGCTGGTAAGAAGATTTTTGTCCTGTAACTGAATTGATATGGTTGAGTAGGATCACTGAAGAGGTGATGACCTGCAATATCTCAACTTATATTTGATTTCTACCGTGAGGATCAGGTTCTCACATTTCGTTACTACGTTTTAGATATTTTGTTGTTAAGCTATTGTACAAATCCCTGTTTTGTTGAATTCAGTCACTTGAAAAATTAACTGCCTATAAAAAAATCAAAGTGGGCCCAATCCTGTATTTGATAACGCTTTAAAAAAAAACCAGACTCCTGAAGTAAATGAACATCATAAGCATTTTCAATTCGTTACTGAATGCAGTATATTAGTTAGAGAAGCATGGATATAAGAACTACCTTTTGATCATGATTCTTGAATAGCTGCTTAGTTAGAGAGTACAGTCCCTTTTATTAGCTTTCATGACAAACATCAAAGAAACGAGTGTTTCTATAAACTTCTATTTGTAGGAATTGTATAGAAAGTATCCCTCATTAATTCAGAACCATTGAATCAGTTGTCAAAGAGCACAGCTGTGAATTCTGATAATTGCCTAATTAATCTAATGATACATTTTTCCTATCATGATCCATCTAATACATTTCTGCGCTGGAGCAGGATTCTGCAGCTGAGTTGTCTTGATACTAGTTTTGGGCAGTGACTTTTAAAATTGAACTATACTTAGGTGTATTAATTAAATATAGGAAGTAAAAGTCATTTTCCAATAACTCAATTATTTTTAGTAATATGTTTCAAATTACATGATCTCAAAGATGGGGGGGGATATTATCACGCAACGGGCAGGATTCTAATTAACTAGCAGAATTGAGTTAATTGCTGATTCTCCTACTCATTGTCATCCTACCTAGCCAGAGAATATACAGAAGTATTGAAATGGGAGGTAGCAATCTTGAGAGATTAAGTGTTCTTTCAGCTCCAAGGGTGGCAAAAACATGTACTGATGTTTTTGGATTGTTAGCCTACTTTGTATAGTTATTCTGATACCTTTTTCCAAAATGGAAACATCTCTTTTGGTAGCTTTGATTCTAGGCAGTTCTGTAGTTCTGTAAATCACAAAACAGAACCTCAAATGCATCTCTCCAAAGAGCTCAGAGCAAATTAATTTGCCAAGCATATGTGAGTGGACAATCAATTAAACTAATATAGTCTTGTTTTAAAACAGAGCAAATAATTAAACATGTAAAACTTAAATCACCTGTTATTGCTAAAATACAAGCTAAAGGGAAACAGTGCAGTTGCACTATGAATAGAAAGCTATTGCAGTTTTGTAGAGTTAGCTTGTTATCTATTTCAATTTTATCATTATTTGTGTGAGTAGTAGAAAATTTCAGAGAGAAAATGAGAACTGGAAAACAAGTAAGTGGCAGCAATTTAGGATTGTTTTTTTAGTGCAACCTTTTTTTTCCCCCCCTGCACTTTCAGTAAGCCTTTGAGCGGGACCAAATAATATATGGAAGATACTCTTGTTGTAGGGGAAAAAAAACGTCCAGCCATCTTTCGGTTCCTGCTTTATCCAAAGAACTGACAAATAAGAATTATCTTACAGGTTGAACTGACTGTACTTGTCACATGAACATGATTTCCACTCCCCATAACACCTGTGTCATAAAATTTGTTTGATTTCAACCTAAGTGGTATCTTAATGAGAGGAAAAATCTATAATTTGGTGTGCTCTTTGGTTCTTTTCACCCTATCTACAGTTTAACAGTCTTTACTGAGAAATTTTGTGATTTATGTTGTATATTAATTCAGAAACTATATTACTTAAATAACAAAAATCAAAAGGAAGCAGGATACATGGCTGCAAGCATTACCTTTCGGTGGTAAGCAAGCGCTGCCATGAAATCTTCTTTGCAAGCTTACTTTTCCTGTAGCTCCCTGAGACTATATTCTGTATGTCCTAACAGAATTTCAGTGGAATTCATTCTACACCCTTACAAAAAGAAAATCTTTCACATGAGGTGTAATCTTGTCTATTAGAGCAGAGGTTAACTGTACAAGAAAAGGGATGTATGAGACAGGGAATCTGTGACTGTTTCTTTGGTATGTTCTTCTGCAGTTACTGCTTCAGGTTCCTGGAATTCAGGAGGACGTTTATGTGCTGTTTAACAATGATTTCAACTTGTGATGCAACTTTTTTTTTAGCTTGCATTAAATGCAAGTGAAATGTAAATGAAAGTAATCTTAGCCTATACAATTATGTCTGAAAAGTTGAAAGTTGTATCTTTCAACCTGATGATAAAAGTACTGGAGACATCAGCTAATACTTCAGTGATTCTGAATTGTGAAAGAATTAGCTTGTTTTAATGGCTAGAGGCAATGAAAACCCCCCACATGTAATTCACTCCTACTATTTCTGTAGAACTGCATGGAATTGTTTCTGTGACAAGAGGAAATGATGATAGAACTTTCATTTTTAAAGAATGGTATGTCACTTGCTTCATAAAATGTTTTTCATGCTGAAGTAATGTTCGTGCTATAGTACTCTCCTTGATAGCTAAGATACAAATATGTTTAAATTATTTCCTGTTGTTAAATGGATAGAACTTGTTAAGGATCAATTACAAGGTTATTTCAAGCAACAGGTACTTCAGTGAAATGAGACAATTTTGGAGCAGGGAAGTCTGCAGTCAAGATTAAATACCATATTCTTTCTTTCTTACCAAAGAGATGATAAATGTGTTAGTTTTCAAGAATTTAACTTGCTTCTATTTAATTTCTCAGTCATAACCAGTAACAGTGGTTCAGTCTTGACGCAGGTTTTCTGAAGGGAAGTGGTTTATATTTATAACCTAAATGCAACTCTAAAGCTGTATTTTATTTTCACACTTCTATTCTCTTGAAAAATTACCTTGTAAGATAGGGTGAAGGTTGAGGTACGTTTTGGCCCTTCTTACTACTTTTTGATGTGAACTTTGTAACATTTATCTACCAACTCAAATTTCAAAATACAAAGTGAAGTTTTCTGACCTTTAACCTCTTGGCTTGTTTGTTTGGAGTATATGCTAACAGGAGCAGAGAGCATTTTTTACTGTATCTTCCTAAAGGCTGTAGTTCAGTGATATCCTAAACTTGGTATTACTATAAAATATTTGTTAGTGTCAGAAATGGAAAAAAATCTGAGTAAGCCCTGGACTGTGTATATAGCACGAGTCCTAAGTTTTTGGGGGTGCTTTGGGTGGATTATCATTTGAGAAGGAAAAGAAAAATGTTACTTTCATAGTCATAAATCACCTTCTTTACATATGCTTTCATGGTAGATTAATAGCTTTTTCTGCTTTTTAGAATTTTTTTGCTGTATTTAGTAATATCTCAGTAGCATTGTCCTCTTTGTGCTTTTTGCTGCATCTGAGTTAAGGTTTCCTGATTTATTTTAGCTATGTACTTTTAGAAGGAGCAGTGAGAAGATCCCTCTAGGGGGGTTTTCAGTACAATTGTAGACAATCTGATAACCTGTATTCACTATAGCTCCTGAAATCACATTTCTAATTTGACTAAGGGTCAACAAACTCTCAGCCTTGGAAACTCTGGTGGCTTCTATAATTGAAGCCAATGCAGTCTGAGATATTACAAACCCTTTAATTCAAGCATTACAATAGCACAATATTATTTTCATTATTAATAAAATACTGGATTTCTTCTATTTCTCTCCTGATTTCTTAACTTCGGGAAGTAATTTTACTGAAGTTTTCAGGATTGCATTTTGCCCAGAGCTGCATTGCTAGGAGCACTTATTGAGCCTATTTCTTAAGTAGAAATGAAGAACCATATTTAATCAGTTTTTTTCACATGCTGGCACTCTAACGAGAATGCTACCTACCATGTAAGTCATCTAAACTATATTTGAAACTGGAAAACCTCTTGTGCTTCTTCTTTGTCAATCAAAACAGTGAATTGGAGAAAACTTAAAACTTACCTTGAATGTGATTGAAGAATCAGTTTTTAGCTATAATTTGGAGCTCTTAACAAAAGTACACAGAGAGCAATATAAATGGAGCTGTTCAGAGAATAATCTGCTCTCTGCAGGAACAAAGACGTGCAGGGAATTGTCCAAGAAGAACCTGCTGATTAAAGTTTTGACTGATAATCACTTTGTGTATGCTTGAGTTATGCTACTAAAACCCCTTTCTGTTTGAAACCATCTGCAGGGATTGTATATTTGTAAACAAAGAGAGATTAAGATAATTTATGAATTCTTTGTCTGCCATCCACTCATTATTTCTACTAGAAGTATCCACTTCTAAGCTCCCAACCACGTTAACCTCAGAGCACTGAGACAACATTTTAATTGGCTTACAAGTTTGAAACGGCTTTTATCCTTATATAAACCATGAATGTTTCTAAATCTAATTCATTCTAGGAAATATAGTACCCACATGCTTTCAGGATTAAATACAATGTGTTAACATCATGGAGTGGAGATGTGCAGGGAGTCCTGTAAATCAGGCACACCCCTTGTTCCAGCCTGCCTGGACAAAAACTTGCAGAGGGAGACGACAAGAAGCTGGTGTCAAGTGTTACTCGAGTTATCTCCTCCAGCTCTTTGCAGCAGCGTAAGTACTTAATGCTCCCAAGTGAATGGCTAGGCTTTTGAATTGCAGAGTGACTACTCTGGCTTAGCAATTAGCCACAGGAAGGTAAAGCTGTATCTTACCTGGACAGACAGATGAAAGGCTGGTTAATTGAACTTCTCCTAAGTGCCAAACGTTGAGCAGCACAGAGAGGCATCCTGTCAATACGTGTTTAACACTAGCAGAGAAAGAAAGTAGAGAACATCCTTCCTACCAATTACCTGTTAAGTTGCAATGGAGCACCACATCTACCAGATCTGTCTAGGTCTGTGAATTAGAGCATCACAGCTGAACGGTTTAATTAGATGTATGTCTAGAGTCGAAAAGATCAGGTGTTTACGTATGGACTGGAGGAGAATGGTTGCAGCAAAAGAATTCCCAGATAGGTTTGTTTCTTTTGCTTTCTTAGATGGAATCAGTTTCTGTGCTTCTCAAGTCTAGACTCATATGCTTCACTACTTAATCCTCAATGTTATCAGAAACTTTTAAAATATGTCTATTTAAATATACTTGTATGTCTGGTTTTGTAAGAAATTCTGACCTAATCTAAATCCATATATATCCAACTACACATTTTATTGTGCAGAAAACCCCATTATTTCTAAAGGATCACCGGTAAAGCTAGTAAATAATGTGAGTGTGTGTGTGTATATAGTCTGCAATCATATGTTTATATGCATGTGTGTGCATAATCTGGGTGGCACTGATAATCAGGACATGTATATCTATTATAAAAATGTTCTGTACTGTTGCATGAACTTAGTCCAGATAGCCTTCTTATTCCACATACGCTTAAGCCTATTCCTCACATCAGTGGAGAACGCAAGTTTCTGCATTTGAGAGATAAGGACAGTTCCTGAAAATGACCTGCTGGAAATGGGGAAGGCCCTTCAAGACCTTCCATTTCAAGAGCATGGCTGTTACAGTTCACAAAGCTTGAAAAGTTGTTTCTAGCTACATTTTCTGGGAGACGATAAAACATGTCCCTCCCAAGCTTGGTTGGGATGAAAGGTGTTGGAGATGAGACAGTGTTGGATGGGAATGCTCTTTCTTGGTGTACCCACAATCTAAAATAGCAGAACTTGGCAATGAAGAGCCTGGGTCTTACTGAACCAAGAGGTCATCTGTAGCGAAGGGGTACAGGAGAGTTGATGTCACTTGCCTGCAAACTTTGAGCACAGAAATTCTGTTTCTTCCCCTCCTGGCCTCTCCGAAAAATGAAAGCTGAATTCACCTCAAGTTGCCGGTCCCAATATATGTATAAGCTTCAATCCAGCTGTGGTAATAACTCTGCAGAAAAATAATTAGAAACTTGTAATTACCTGTACATGAAATCAAGTCAATTTTTTCTTACGGTCTTGCTACAAGTACAAGAGGACTGCTCTGAAAAAAAATATATTTTACATTGGGATTGCATTGTAATTTTACACTCTCATTTTGACATTTTATTTCATGCTTCCTTTTTTCTTGTTTAATATTTGGAAGTCTGACTTTTGTAATTTCTTGCCCACGTTTTGCTCAGTATGTATAAAATTTCACAAATTCACATAACTTATTGAAATTTCTCTGTAAGACAGGGTTTATTTACTTGAAGATGCAAAGCTGATGTGTCTTCAGCAAGAAAAAGCACAACAATCATATTTTTCAGACTCCTAGTTCTATACAGCTTGATTGCATGAATTGTTAGTGGTAAAATGAACAACAAAAAAATGAATCGCATTTTAAAAGTTTGCTCAAGATTCAAGCACACATGTACAGGGAGTTCTACAAAGTGGATTTTGGCAATGCCAATGTTTTTCAATCTTTAATCTGTCAAATCCTGCTGCTTACTGTTAAACATAGGGCTTTTCTCCCGACGTAAAGCAGGTGTGACTGCTGGCGTTCTGCAGCGGAGGCGTGGGATACTGAGTTTGCAGAGGCTGTGGATCAACTTCTTCCGCAAGGGGAATCAGGTGTCAGATGCTCTGTGATATCTTGTACGTCATTTGTATTTTACCTGAAGAGCACTATCAGATATATGTATAATCTGAGAATGATAAAAAGTCACCTCTAATTAGGCACATGCACCGCACCAGCAATGTTTCTGCCAGTGGCCAAACAGCTAACTGCTGAATCTATTCGAAATTGCTGGGTTACAGGTGCTGGCCTCACAGGTGATATACACGTGCTTTGCATGTAGGAGGTGGCAATCAGTACAACTGCAACGAGTTTTTCAGGTCTCTTGCTGGGTTTTTTTGTCAGAGGATTTGCAATCAGTTTCAGTGCCTCTCTAAAGTTAATAATTTCAATATTTCATCATCCAAATTGTTTGGAAACCATCTGATAGATAAATAGTCTTTGATTTCCAGTGCTTGCACTCATTTCTCAGTACAGACATACCTTCCACAATAGCATACTCACCAGGCATATATGGTAAAAAACATACTGTAACCTTTTCTAGAAAAACACCACCTCAAAAAATAAGTCCTTTTGCCAAATTAACTGCTGTCCTCTGAGGGTCCGGATGGTTCTAGGGGATTAGTTAGAAATCACAGTGTTCATACTCTCTCCTGTCTTTATTAGTATAGGAATACTATCTCCATCCTCTCCTGCTTGCCATCCAGTGTATTTCTCAAGACCTCTTTTAATGCAGCAGATACTCAGTCTGCTTCAGTAGACAGAAATACCTCCTGAAAGCTGGTGTGAGGATCACCTCACTGGATGAGATGTTAGATTTCTCAGATGTCCGCTCTACTTTCAAGAGAGTAAACCAGCGATGGTATGCTGGGTGACTATGAAACGTGTTTTGGATAGTGTTTTATTCTATGCCCTTTGTGAGAAGAGAGATCTGTGGTGGTATCATAGAACACAATTTCCCTTTACTATATAATTAATCATATGAAGTACAATAGACACTCAATAACAAACAATCGGGTTGTATTTACTGTTCTGTAACAGTGGTGTTGAATGGTGTGAAAGGTAACCTCAGAGCATCTCTCCTTTTTTCTTTCTGTTAGGTGAGTTTCTTACAAATCGTGTAAAAGGACTGGGTAGCAACTGCACCTCTTTTACAGCATCTTGTATAATTAGGAGTGCTACTTATCAGTGTGAAGATCCCCAGTCACAGAACAACTTCAGCGCTGTCCTTTAGTTGATTGGAGTGGAGGGAAATAAGGGGGAGTTGTGTGAAGGAACATACTCCCATTTCAGTTTAACTTTAATTACAGATAATGTTGAACAGCAAGTAGTTTTGTATTAGGTTTGATTTATTTGGTTTGTGCATTATCACAGAAGTGTTAGTCTCTGTTCTGGGGCTGGGTACGAGATGCAAAGGGGATTGAAGTAATTTCCTGCATACAAACTTTTTTCTCGAACTGTTTTCTCCTTTATGTGTAGCGGGCACGGATTTGTCATCAGATATATTCAGCTTAGTATTTTGTGTGGTTTCGGTATATAGTCTCCTCCAATATTCTAGTTTGTACATAGTTTCGTGACATGGTTTCTGCTGAAAGTCCTCCAGTTTCAGTCTATGCCAAATGGGTATTTAGAGAAATGTTCAAAGACCATATTGGGAAGATTTTATGTCAGCTGTAATGTTATGTAGTATTGGTCACAAATCTGTGTTGAAATGACCAATTCAGTGTTTATTTTGGAAAAGGGTTACCTAAGTAAAATGTATTCAGAAATTACTTCATAGATTTTCTCTGCTCTCTGAGGACTACAGGCTGATTGTGTTATTCTTTTAAGGGTGTAGGCACAAACAGAAATGGTCTGTGCTCTTGCATGTGAAGCTTTGGTTGAGGATATCTTCTTATGGAGAGTTGTGAGTGACTTTATTTCTTTGTTCTTTTCTCAATACAATAGTGACGCTTATCGTATCGTAGAATTGTTCAGGTTGGAGGAGACCTCTGAAATCATTAAGTCCTACCATTAATGTAGCACTGCCAGGTCACCACTAAACCATGTCCTTAAGTGCCATATCTACACGTCTTTTAAATACCTCCAGGGATGGAGACTCTACCACTGCCCTGAGCAGCCTATTCCAATGCTTCATAACCCTTTCTGAAAAGAAATTTTTCCTAATATCCAATCTCATACAGCTTTCTCTTGTCTGTTGCTTATTACTTGGGAGAAGTGACTGACACCACTTTGCTTACAACCTCCTTTCAGGTAGTTGTAGAGAGCAGGAAGATCTTCCATCAGCCTCCTTTACTCCGGGCTAAACAATCCCAGGTCCCTGAGCCACTCCTCATTGCACTTGTTCTCTAGACCCTTCACCACTTTGTTGCCTTTCTTTGGACGTGCTCCAGAACATCAATGCCCTTCTTGCAGTGAGGGGCCCAAAACTGAAGGCAGTACTCAAGGTGTGGCCTCACCAGTGCCAAGTGCAAGGATACGATCGCTGGCCAATGCCTGCTGGCCACACTATTGCTGGTGCAAGCCAGGATGCTGTTGGCTGCCTTGGGCACATTGCCAGCTCACACAATTTTCATTAGTTGTTAACTAGCTGTATAATAAAACGTGCATGTGGGTCTGAAGCTTGTAGGTTAGAGACATTCGTGAAATATATCTTTTTGGCTTTCTATTTTAATATGGGAAAAAATTACATCTTGAAACTATTCCTGTGCAATCTGCATTTTTATTTTGTAGCTGTTGCCTTTTTTGGTGAAGGGAACAAATGTTCTTTTGGGTTAGGGATTAATGGTGAGGAATCATGTGACAGCACAGCATGCACCTTGAGGGACCAGATCAAGAGAAGTGTCAGGCAACCACCTGCCACTTAGATAAGTTGCTAATTAAATCATGAACATTGAGTTGGGTTGTAGATTTTGCTATGTTTGGAAGAATGGTTCTATCCAATAAATACTGTCTTGATTTAAGGCTTTAATAAGATTAAAAGATCTTTACTTTTTACTATTAGCACTATTTTTTAATTATTAACACTAGTTGTGGTTTTTAAATTATGGGGATTTTATTGAGACTTAAGAGAGGCTAATAAACACGTAAAGCATACATGAGCTTCTAAGTGTACACTCTGATGGAGACATACAGTAAATGTCCTTAATAGGAGATTGCTAGCAAGGAAACAACTGATTTGTGTTGTGGTTTGCTATTTTGGTTTGGGGTTTTTGTTTGTTTTCTTTTGTTTTTTCCCCTAAGGGAGAAAACACTTCTCAAATGGATGCTTTCCTCCACTATGAATAGGTTAGTCTGCAGACATTATTTCTTAAATAGTGAAAACTGGAAGGGTTTCCTTCTGTGGCCAGCTAATGGAAAACCAGCAAATATCTCTTACTCCCCTGCTTATTTTTCACTGTTGAAGTTGGCCCTTGAGCTTCTAGCAGAAAGCAGCCCATGATCTCAGAAAATTAAAGTGCTATTGCTGTGTCTAATCTCTGTAAGAGTCATTATAGGGACTGACCAATATTTGCTTCAAAGGATACACACCAAGCTAACAAGTAACTTCATTCTGTGTTTGTACTGTTACTTCTTTAGTGTTGTGTGCTGTTGACACAGTGAAGTTCACAAAAGTAATTAATTTACTTCTCCTGGTATGACCTACTGTACAGGGTTGTGCAATGCTGTCAAGTGGCTTCTCTACCATTGTTATTAGGCCAGTCCCATACCTGACAAAGTTTAATAATAAAATCAAGAGTTTTCACTGTGGGAGATGTTGGGCAGCTTTGAAAGGTAACTTACTAAAAGAAACAAATCTCAAGATCTGCTAATACAACGCAAAATACTGTTGGCCTGATTGAATGATAGAAAGCTGGTGTGAGTCAAAACATTTGCTATGTAGACTGAATGAAACCTATGGCAAAGTGGTTCAGCATAAGCCTATGAGACTAGATACAGGTTTCCATCACAAGAATTTGCCTAGAAATGTTCTCATCTATCTGAACATGCACAAGTACCACTCTTCCCATCTTCAGGAATGAAGAAGAACCTCAACCTAGATCAGTAGTCCTGCGTGCTGATAGCAGGAGGTCAGTGATTAGATAGAAGGCAGGTCAATGATTGTGCTAGATACA
The DNA here is from genome assembly GCF_000710305.1 of Buceros rhinoceros silvestris. Lineage (NCBI taxonomy): Eukaryota > Metazoa > Chordata > Aves > Bucerotiformes > Bucerotidae > Buceros > Buceros rhinoceros. Next base: position 22,195 of record NW_010397130.1, read on the forward strand.
GAAGAGTGTGGAGATGCCATTTGTTAACAATTAATTTCTCCTTACTTCTCCTTTTTATGTTTGGCACCATTTGCAGTTTGCAAAAGTATATTAACCAGGTAAACGTTTTTTTTGGCCTGTTAATGTGTTTCTCTTAAAATACATTTGAAATTTATTTGCAGTTTGCAAAAGTATATTAACCAGGTAAACATTTCTTTTGGCCTGTTAATGTGTTTCTCTTAAAATACATTTGAAATTTTGCTCTTTATATTATCTACTGTATGAAACGTCTTTGTTATTGAATATTAAGTTATGAGCTTAACATCTCACTCCGAGCAAGGTCTAAAAGACTGTTTAAAGTATATCCTATTTCTTGATTATGTGCCTCAATTTAATGTTGAAAGTGAAGTTGCTTTATTTAAAATGGAGTAGAAAGAACCCTGTCCTAAGCTCTGCAGATACCATTATCCCTGAGGTGACAAGTTGTTAGCAATGTAATAAATAGACTGGAATTAGAGTAGTCTTAACTTAGTGTGACTGGAATTTCTAGAAAGCAAGAATCTAAAAGAGCCTTTTTTTCTAAATACTGTCAATTTTCGCAGCAGTTTGGCCAACAGGGGTACCATGAAGTTAGGATGAGTAAACGTGAGAGCTCATTGTGTTTCCTTTTTCTAAGGCACAACAGTTTGGATGAAAGCAGCATTTTAAAAACCAGGGCACATTTGAAGCAGTTGCAATAATTGTACGTACAAATTCAATCTATGGTAATAAAGGACAGACATATCTGTGGTCCTCTAAGTCTCTGCCTAATGACATTGTGTGCAATTCCCATGTATAATAGCCTTGGTCAGTTCTTACACCGTCTGCGTATATGTTTGTCTTTCCCTGTGAGTACTGGAGGTAGTTTGTATGTCTGCTACTGTGGCTCTGGCCCATTGACTGTGGTGATTGTAACTGCAGTTCAGTAGGTATGTTGCACAAATCTAATCTGAAAAAAACCTATTGACTCAATATGTGTCTCTAGGAAAAGTCATTAATCTCTTTGGGTTTATTATCAAGTCAACACAGCCTGGTAGCAGAAAAAAAAGATGAGATTTCTACTAACTGAAAAACAGGTGTGTTCCTTTGAAGACTGTCTTATGATTAGATGGGGGCGTTCATAATTTAATTATATGTGTGTATTTTGTGGCAGTTCCCTTCTCTGTTGGTGCAGAGGGCAGAGCTATGCTCCCAGATCACTATTCAAGAAGCTGTCTTGCAGCTAACTGAGCTGCCCAACGCTGTTCTCACTAACGATAATGCTGCTACTGACCTCCCAGTAGCAATTGCCGTGGATATTATATAGCTGGTCTACAATAAACCCTGATTCTGAATGTCAAGCTATTCAAATACTATATAATCACCATTTTGGGGGTAACAAACTTTCTTTTGTAAGTGATGGTTGTGACATGTTAATTTTGAAAGTAATAATAACCACAGGGTGAGTGTGTAAATCGTCCCTCTGCAGATGCCGTTTTTAATTTAATACAATTCTTCAAAGCAGAAGTAACAGATGAATTAGCAGATATGTAAGTCTTTATTTAAATGCTGCATGGTTCTATTTTTCATTCAAGAAAATAGGCTTGTATTGCTTGTAGCTGCAGAGAATATTCAGCTTTATATTGTTTTTATTTTAATCTTACTAATAAAGGAGATTGGGTTGTTTAACATATTCTCAGGAGTCTATGCTTCAAACTTTGCCCTCCAGTTGGTATTATGGTATCAGTAATTGCTGCCTCATGTTAACATTTATTTAAAGCTGCTGATTTAACATTTAAAAATTCTGAGGTTAATGGATCTGTATTCACAGATCCATTAACCTCAATAAAAACAAATGGGACCTTTAGTGAACTAAAATAAGTGCAGATCAAGGATACACTTTCACTAATACTACTGATAGCATTTAGATTGTACAGTTAAAATGTCAGGTCATAAAAAGGGCTAGTAGTGTAGTAATATTCAAGGTGAATTTCAGTGTTTCAGTCAATTCTGTGACCCAAGATAGGATAGTTTAAGATCAAGCAAGCTCAGTATTCTAATTGCAAGATATTTTGGTGGATTGCTGTGTAAATGGTTCGTTATTGGGACTGAGCTGGGTTTACATAAGAATGAAATTGGTTTGAATGAACATCCATCTAATGAGCAAATTATGATAGCGTAGTTAAATGAAAACAGTTATTTTATATGGAAACTTACTTTAGCTTGCAGTACAAGAGAAAGCTATAATATTTAAAAGAATAAATAATCCACTATATTTCTTTAGCATTGCTTTCCTTTAGTCCTGATATTTAATCTAACATTGCCATTAAAAAATGAAAATCTAGAAGCACCATTTAGAAAGAACGTAACTTCCCCAGTTCATCTTCTGCATCATAATCCAGCCAATCTGGTTTTACAATAGGCATGTACAGAAATATGAGGTGTAAACCGTGACCTGAATTCACTGACACAGACATCTTTTTTTTTTTTTTTGGTAATGAGTTAATTCCACAATGAGCCTGGGAAACCATCTTTGTTCATCTTTAGATCATCTTTATCTAAATGATGTTGTCTTTCAAGGTCTTAAATATGTGTCAGTGTACACTAATACACAATTCAGGAAGTTATAAATTGCTCGGTGCTAACACCACATGTGGACTTCAAGAATGGGATTGTAAAATACCAACAATGCACGTTCATGCTCTAAGAAGTACTATCCTCTGTTTGTGTTTAGTGAAAGACTGCTTATACCTGTTAAACTAGATTAAAAGCAGAAAGTATATTGTTCTTCTCAGCATTCAAAAAGGACAGATGGGAAGATAACCTTGAAGAGCATTGTATAGGCAGGCTGGACCTATATTATATTATATACCTATATTATATTATACCAAACTTCAGAGTAGTTTGGTCAATATAAAGGTAATTCCGTTATATGAGCATGCTAACTTGTGGATGATTATTAAAAACTGTGGTGTTTTCTGTGTGGCAAACAATTAGAGGAAGAATGTGCAGAAGTACCTCAGCATTTAGAACCCAAAGTCCCATGGAAAATCCATGTTACCAACATTCTTGAAAACAGTTTTACTGGCTTAATTTGCTGTATCAAATAAGGTTGTGATATACTCTTGCATAGTACATAATAAATAAAAATAGTTTTGAATATTTTTTTCAGAACGTCAATTTAAAAAACTGGAAAAGCATTTAAGGGATCAGGTTGAGTCCAGTTCCAAAAATATGCTATTTCTACTTCAGGTTTCTGCTATTATTACTGAAGACTTCACAGTATTACACAGGCAGAACTGTAATCTAAATTGGGCTCCTCTACGAGCTGGTTACAATTCAGAATAACCCACTGTTCTTCATTTGGGTTTTTAAATGTGAGTATTGATTAGCCTGTACACATCACAACAAACAGGTACGTACTAAAATCTCGTAAGAAACACAACTGAAAAAACAAATCTCATTGACAAGTCCACAGATGTCACAGAGTAATGGCTTTCCAAGGTATAAGTGTATAACAAACTAAACTGTAGTTGTCAAACCAAAGACGGGTACAGCTGGATATCGGTATTTCCTGTGAATAGTTTAGATCTGCTGTCATAATACGTGTTTTGATAAATAAAGCCCAGCACCAGAAAGGCCATTTTAAGAGTACCTCTCTATTTAGCAAAATAGACAATGTCAGTTTTCTGCTGCTGTGATTTTGTTTCAACTCTACTAAACATCAAGTAGATTGGAGTCTCCTGTTGGAAACCAGAATGCATCGCTGTGCAAATAGAAATGCGTTACTCTGTGAATTGGAATGAATTAGGCACACTCTGTTGCTCTGTTGTCCTGTTGTATTTCTGCCTTTCTAAAAATGGCTCTTATGAGAATTAACTATTAAATCTAGGACAACTCTTTAAACAATTTACTGGATTCTTTCATCTGTTAAATTTCATTATAGGTAATATTGGTTCTTTTTAACAGTAGAATTTTTTTTTCTCTGAAAGCTACACTTGAAACATTCACTAATTTGGCTGATGTGAATTATCTTCACAAATATGTTCTTTAAGCAGTATTAGGCGGCATTAAAGTCTCCAACTGCAGTCTAAACTCTTTCTGAAATGTAGGAATTTTTTTTATGCAAGAGGTTATTGGTGGGGTATTCCAGTGTTCCTTTTGAAACTTTCAGGGTCCCATTCTTAGTTCAGGAACAATCAGCACAGCTTCCAAATCTATTATCAGAGCTCTATTATTTCTGAGAATATTTGAGACATCAGCTAAATCTTTTTCACCACCTTGGAATCGAGCCTTGTGAATATCTACTTTGCACTTAATAATAACTCTTCTTACAGATAGCTCTTAATGATATAGTCATGACAAGAACATTCTGAAGAAATAGTTAATAGAATGCCCATGCCATGAAATTTGAGCCAGAACAGCAAACTGTTTAAAGAGAAGTAATACTTTGTGGCAGGTGGCCCATGGTGTTTTCTCCTCTGATCTGTATGTAGGCTATAGCCATGTTTATTCTGTTTCATTTTTCAAGTCTTTCTGGTGACCCAAATCTGCTAATAATGCACAGCAGCAGGGTAATACACTTACTGTTCATCCTTGGTACTCTTTTATTAATAGACTGTACTGATACTGATGAGAAGATCTGTTATTGATTATGATATATTGGCCCCAGTTCAGCTGTGTGCTTCAGCACGTTTGTGGCTTTAAGTGGAAAAGTGTATTAAGTACAGACACAGTAGAGTACTGACACAGGTTGAGGTGCAGTCCAAAAATCATACCAAACTGTATCTTCTTTTATGAAAAATAAGGGTGAAAATAAAAGACAAACATGTCACTAGACAAATATTAGTCTTTTACTTTACAAAATGTGTAAGTCTCATTAATTGGGGATCTTTCTAGATCCCTATATTATGTGCTCAAACTGTGTTGTAAGAAAGAGTGAAGGAATTTGCTTGTGGTGCTGCATTTACATACAGTGTTATGTATATCTTTAGCCATGAAAGTGCAAGCAAGAGATTAAAAGTTAGAGCAGACTGGAGCAAGCCATCCAAGGAGTATTTTATTAGCTTTACCACTGCATTGGTAGTAACAATCCTGTGACAGTTCTTCTGTATTTCATCTATAAAAAAACCCCAGAACAAAGAGCCCTCTAAACAAAAATACCCTAAACCCTACCTCCATCCCAGAAAGTGAGCTGTGTTCACCTATGAACTTAGACATAACAATAAAGAGTATGATACGTATGAAAATTAATTTTTCTTCAAAACTGAAAAAAAAAATTATGTTCTGATGTTCAGTCACTGCACAGCTGTGATAATTACAAGCTTTGTTGCTTTTTCTTTATTGTTTTTGATTTTTTTATGTTACACTATGTGTTATCAGGAGTATGGTAGCAGAATGCAGCACAAAGCATAGATTTACAAAGTGTCTTATCCTTTAGTAACAGATCTGTTTTCCCAAAGCATTTTGAAACATATTTCTCGAAGGATCTTCAGTGTATTTGTCTGACTGAGGCCCTCTGTTAAAGAGACAAAAATCCCAGTGTGCTATATGAGCTTTGAGGGGGTCTAGTGGAATTCCTTTTTGTTTGTGATATGAAATTGTGGAGTAACCTCTAGGGAGTCTGTATGTAGAGGTGTCCTGGAGCATATTTAAATTGTTGTGGGTTTTTTTTCAAATATATTCCTTCCTTGTTTTCATTACCAAAAACAAAACAAAACCGTTATTTATTGATTTTAAATGGAGTTTCTTGTATTTCAGTTTAGGCTCATTGTCTCCTGTCCGTTTGCTTGTGTCTCTCAAAATCAGGTTAATTAGGAGATTGGAGGGATATATAGTGTACCTCTATTTCAAGAATGCTGTTGAAATTTGTTATTTATTTATTTTATCGCAGAGGAGAGGCAAATGAAAATCTGGGTGACCCAAAAATAAAACAAAAAAACCTGAGACAACTCAAAAGACATCAACTCTGGGATGTTGCCATGAAGATTAGCAATCTGCATGGCCCAAGGATTTCCCCCCTTCCCCTTCCAATCCATACATCTTGTGTGCTGTATCCTTGACATACTTCTAGTCCTTTAAAAGAAGCTGAGGTGCAGTGAACATTCAATCCATTTTGCTATTACCTTTATGAAGCTACAGTGCACTTTGAGAAGAGCATGCCTGACCCAATTTGATCTTTCATTTCTAACACCATAGCTTGCTGACTTTCTAAAGGATACTCAAGAAAGGCTTATTAGCAGATGTTATCACTGCAATCACCTTTTCTGAAATAAGGAATGACAGGACCATCTGTTCATATGTTGCTTGATAACCTAAGCTTCTGTGTTGTCCTGGAAATCCTGCTGATAGATCTATCTCCATGTGGTCACATAGCATTGATCTGTTTGGAGTGGATTTTTGTGGAGCAGAACAGAAAAAATGGAAAACAGAAATGCTATTTTAAAGAGGAAATAGAAAAGGCTCCTGTACAGCAAGGATAGAATTTTCACTGGAACCTAAGTGAAATACCACCACAAATCCCATTGACTTGAAATGAAGGACAATGAAGCAGTGAACCTGTACTTGAAGCTTATGGAAATTATATGTCATATTGGTTTCTATAGCTGAAGGAGGTGTATGCCACTGATTAGTGAAGAACTTAAATGCTGCTGATAAGTGTATAGAAAAACAAGCAGTAAGGCTTAGAAGATCTCTGAAAATAAAAACAAATGATGAAATCTCTTCAGGGATGTAATTGACCTTTCTAAATTATAAGCTCTAGAGTAGAAAGATTTAAGAGTACTAAATTGCAATGAAGCAGGTGTGACAGCTTAACTGATAAATTTTTGCAGATATGGTGTGTGATGTCTAAGCAGTCCATAATGTTTCATAATGAATATATAATAGAAATCTGAAAAATCCAGAAAATCTATACAAAATTGTGTTTTAAAATTACTATAATGGTATTTGTAGTTACCCAAATCTTCAGTGACTCCCGTAGTCATTGATTGTACTTGAATACAGTTTGGATGAAAAACCAGTGACAAATTACATCCACTTCATACTACTTACATGTCTACATCAACTTATTTGGCGAAGTACTAATTTATATAAAAGTAGCTTGTGAATGGAGAAGCTTTGTTGGATGTTACGTTCTGAGGGAACAAATGTATTATCAATGAGAGTTAAGTGTTGGCTTTAACTTTTATCGAGTCAGTTGTAGATTAATTAGTCAAGAGCAAGAAATGGCACATAGTCTGACAATGCATCAGTTGCTTCTTTAAGGAAATTAAAAGGGAAATAAACAAATTTGAGAGAAAGAAGGAAAGAAAGAAAAGGCTTGGGAAAGAATTGAAATTGAGAAATCCCAGGAAATATGTGTATTGGAGAAATGAGTATAGCATTTCAGCTAGAATCAGAGGAAGAATATCCTCTGGGATATAATATTGATATAAGCAGGTTTTCTTTCATTTGCTTGTTTATACATTTTTAAATATTTTACTGTATTATTTAATTATTGTGAACAAAATAGAAGCTTATTTGTATTCTATTTTAGCTTTCATTATATTAATTCTGAAGGAAAGAAGTAAGTTTCCCACCCACCACACAGACCCCTTGTCTTGACCATAATGCATCGTTTTCTCTAAGAGGAGGTTATGTGGAACAGTTTCAAAAGCCTTGGAGAAATCCAGGTAAACAATGTCCACAGCAAGATTAGGACCAACTCTTGTTTTAAAATGTTGCCTGAAAATACATAACAGTACGCTTAGAGACTTCTCATGAAATTCCCAGTCAAAACTTAACTCAGTTGTTTGTCTAGGATTCTTCTCAGTCATCGGGGCAGGGGAGGTGGAGAGGAAGGAAATTCCTTTGTGGAACAGGAGGGGTTTTTCTGCCTGGACTTTAAAATTGCACTGTAAATTCTGCATTTGTTCTTTTGTTTACTGTAAGCTTTTTAAATGATCAGGATGAAGGAGAGCACTAGCCGATAAATATGAATAGCAGCATCCAAGTTAACTTACTTCAGGATATGCAGAGCTAATGAGCACCCTCTTTTCACAGGGTAATGTGGGAAAGCAAAAGAGGCCTCATGAAGTAAACCATTGTGAAACAGTTTGTGTACATATGCTACCTGCTATCTTTCTTTGAACAGTAAATCTCCAAAAACGAATACACTGAATTGTTTTTATTAACTCCACATATTACTGTATAACTGCCCAGGCTCTAAAAGGGGTTTTTTTATGTTTTTCTTTAAAGCATTTGAGGATGTTCTCTGACCTCTTTAAAAATCATGATTAGCAAACATGGTCCTGTTTTCCACTCTTGGGGCTAGGATATACTTGGGGGTTTTTTGTTTGCTGTTTTGGGATTTTTTTTCCTCTGAATTAAAAAAAACCTTTTTTGAGGGAAATCCGTTTAAAAATTTGCAAGTTTCCTGCATTTCGACAGTTTAGACTTCTAGTTTGTACTTTATTTGTGTCATAGCTAGTATTTTATAGCTATAAAGGTGATGAATGCAAGGAAAAAACTTATAAGGACATTATTTATTGTGTATGAACTGTCATAGCTCGTTTGGAATCTTTATTTACTAAGATTTTTGATTTGCTAAGATTACGGAAATAAGCTTAAAGAAAAGCACTCTGTCATACTGCAAGTACTCCTGTATCCACTTTGCATTAACACCGAGAAAACCAGAGTTCTCATTTATTGCACCCTTCAATTGTTGTTGCACCCTTAGATACAGTTTATTACTTAACAAGCATCTGCTTGTGCAGAAACTTTTAAGTCTGTCTTGTGCTCTTACTTCCATGATAAGGGTTTTAGGTAGTTGGGTTTTTCTGGGGTTTTTTCCCTCTGTTTAGTTCAGTCTCCTCTTTCGACTTCCTGTGTATGCTTGAGCTGAACGTACCTGTTTCATACTAAATTCTTGTGGCGATGTCAGCTGATAGCATTAGCTAAAAGCATGAGCAAATCTATAATGGATTTATTTGATGTCCTCCTTTAGAAAGGAGGAACAATATCTCCAAGGGGCAACAGTTTTCATTACAGCGTTTGCTTCTCTGTAAACTTCTGACACTTGACTCCATAGTTTGGAGTTAGATTTACCAGCAGTGGAGGAGGTACTGAAATCAAAAGTTTTTGGAGGAGAGGATAAGCTTTCATTAGGTATATATTTCATAAATAACATTTGAAGTATATAGTAATACCCCGTTAGAATACGTAAATAAAATGTTCCTTTATTGATGTTGAAACAACTTTGTACAAAATTATGGTATTCTGCAGTAGTACAAGTAACCAAGTTCAAAAGAAAAGTGAATTCTTCTGAGTTACATAGATAATTTTTTGGGTTTGGTGGGGTTTTTTTTTAGGGGGTTGAGTTTTCTGATTTATGGTTTCTAAGCTCAAGATGAAAAACATGCATTGATATGTAAAAAATGTTCAGAGACAGAAAACTTTCTTGTTAACCTTTATTTGGCAACATTATGAATAATCATCATAATTTCCAACGCTGAACATAACATACCATGTGGCTGAGATCACCTTTGCAAACATCTTCAAAGAAAGCTTGGTAACATAGTAATTACTTCCAGTTGAAAAGATCTCTGCATATCTATATTGCAGTTAATATGCTGTTATGCAAGTATCAGTGTGCTAATGGCTTCTCTGAACCTGGAACTTCTAGTAAGATGCAAAGAACGTTAGAATAACTCCCTCCATTCACCCTCATGTTAAGGATGAAGGATTCCTACAGTTGGTAGGGTAAAAGTATATTGGCCATACACAGCCAACAAAGCCTTGCCAAATGCCCCCTGGCCTCTCGCTGCTTTGTTTGTCCGCGATTGTCAGAAAGCTACAGTCCTCCCTACGATCTTATCCTGCCAGAGCAACGTCTGCGTGTCCGTGAGTGGTGTGCGTTCCTGGATACAGACAGATAATGGCAAGCAGTCAAATCCCTGTGGCTTGCTTATTTGTTGCTTGTTAGCTGGTACCTGGCCATGCGTGTGTTCCCAGCCCAGTCAAGCTGCAGAGCAGAAATTGTTCATGTATACTGTCCTCAGCATAAATTCAAATAAATTCAAAAGTTTCAGTTTTGCTTTGAGCCATGTGTATGTGGTTTAATGGAGTACAAAATATATGTCAAAATTTATTGTTCCATCACTTGTATGTGTGCACAGATAGCTTTTTGATTTGTGCCCCCGAGCTTCCCTACTATTGGTTACATGTCTTAGGCCTTGCATGTGCAAAAAGACATATAGTTCATATAAACAAGAAGAGGGTGATTTTTAGGAGTAATAAACTCGGGAGTGCTGTGTTTTGTTTGTGTTCTGACAAAGTAAACCTGCCATGGCTTATATTAGAGGCCAATGGTTTCTCTTTTTTGACAGATTGGTAGGTGAATGCCTTTTCACTCAAAACCTGGTACATTTTTCTTTCTGTACATTAACTTTACCCATACTATGTGTAGTGTTTTGGTTTTTTTTTCCCCTTCCCTCTGTCATTGTTCTGCGCAGCTTTGCTCATCCTTATACAGGTTGTTTCCTGTGTTGCTGTCTGTCAATCCGTTTTATTTTTGCTTTTCCTGTTTTATCCAATTTCATTTTGTCTCTTCAAGTAATTGGAACAGAAATCCTTCAATACAGACCCTTCTTGTGGAATTTGAAGAAAAAGCAATGGGAAATGAGCAGTGAGTCTGAGAAAGTCTTGCCAATTATCAGTGAACTCGCCAAAAAAGGCTCTTTAAAAGAACCAGTAGTTTTAGAGGAGTTTGGTAAAATGGTTTCAACTGGAGAATAGGAAGTTCTTCTCACTGGTGTGCTCCTAGGTAGAATTTGAAGATAAATTCCT
>NW_010397130.1:33109-49481 GCF_000710305.1 Buceros rhinoceros silvestris
GCTGCCTATAGCATTGTTACCTTCGGGAGGGAGCTTTCTGTTTCATTCTTGTTTCCATTTCCACTTCCTGAGAAGAGAGGGCATGTACATCTGTGTCTTTGAGGCCTCTTTGTAGAACGGAGAAAACTTTGGTTCCCCCCTCCCCTCTTATCGTTCAGATTGAGTTAGAACCCTTTAATTTAGAGAATCATTTTGTGTGCAGGTATGGCATCTAGCAAAAAGGCGTCCCTACCCAGCAATGCTAAAGGTTTTAGTTGCTGCTTTATTTGTAACATAGCTTTCTTGCCTCCAGTTGTCTAAGTGCTGATATTGTACAAATAGTGTATGCTATTGTAACTGGTAGTATTTTATTTATCAAAATGTTTGAAGGCAAATCTGCCTTTACCCATACAGGAGTTCTGTTAGGTCACTCAGGTGCGTACCCACAGCTTTGTCCATCTGAGCTCTTGGATCCCTTAACAGTCTCAAAAATAAGGCAGTGAGTATCTTGCCTTTTGAGTTACTTCTGTGGATTACTAAAACCAAACAAAAATTCTATTTTCTACAATGTCTTTAACCACAGACTAAAAACACAGGGCAGTTTTGTCTTCAGGATTAGAAATGAGCAATGTTCTTCATTCTTTATCTCATAAGGAAATTCATTCAGTATGACATCATACCAAACAGTTTTGGCTACATTATTTGCCTATTGTTTTCCAAAGCATAGATTAACACGTGAATCATTTTAAAGCCTGTAAATTGTGCTGTTAATTGACTGAATGTAAGAAAAAGGAGTTAAAGCCTTTTTTTCCTCAAGAAACTGAATGGCTTTTTCTACTTTCCCTTCCTTTGTTATAAATGAGACACCGTAAATCCAGTGTTTGGCTGTGTAGTGCCTATCAAGTATAGCATTACAACACAAGCAAAGAGATTTCACAATCATTTTCTTGCTTTTCGCATTTAATTTTTCAGTTGATGCTTTAAAAGGCATCTCAGACAGTAGGTATTCTCAAGGGCTTGTTGGGTTCCTCTGTGGGTTATAATAATGATCGTGACACTTGTAGAAGTGCGGCACTGGGAGAATTAGTGAACTCATCAGAAGGAAGGAAGGAATGATCAATTATTCACCACATGCCACCAACTACAAGAAGCGTAACTGCTGCCTGTCTCTCTCCTTTTCCTCCTTCTGCACACATACACACTCAGCTTATGCTATGTGTGCAATTACATTATTTTCATTCAAACAATCTCTAGAGAAAGCTGTTTATTTGAGTATGCTGGAACGTTCATCATTAGGGTACTGCATCAAGTGTCCTTGACATTCACTGCTCTATGCCTCCCGCATCTTCCTCTTTAATTATTTTAATACTTGGGATAAATAGAACAACAAAAGATCTGGCTGATTTACCAAAAAGAAAAGAAAGTATAGAGATAGTTATTTCATCGTTTGATCACTTGCGGATTATTTTTGGGCTATGTTTCTTCCCTTCTCCCTAAATTTTTGTACTTCAACTTGATTTTTAGTTTTTTAAATGTAAACAAGACTTTTTTTCATAATGCATACAAAGGAAGATTACTACTTTTTTATTCACTTTGATACATTAGTAAGAATACTTTTTTTTCCAAGCCTGAGAAGTTGTGGCAAAAACCTCATTAATCCTGGAACATTGGTTTACATGCTAGAAGGATATTAGTATTAAAATAACACATATGCTCTTTTCAATATTCAAGATCACAGCATCTTTGTAATCATCTTACTTTTTGTTAAGTCTGATTATCATAAAATTGCGCTAGCATGTTTAAAAAGTGCATTGGTCTGAAAATCAGTAACTCACTGATTGTAGCAAAGAGCTTTTAGATTCTGCCAAAACGATATCTTTCATGAGTAGCTTGAAAATGAGAGACAGGAACAGTTGCTGGAACATAAAGCTGAATGAAGCTCAGTCGAGCTGGTGGTATTTATGCTTCTTTTCTTGGTCATAAACAGGAATGGGTTTTTTTAAGTCTTTGTTCTTTATGGCCTTGAGTGCTGAGAGGGTGGGATATTTCAGCAGTTGATGAGAACATCAGGGAGCAGCAGTCCTGTAGAAAGAGAAGTGCGGGAAGTGCCATCCTGATGAGCTTAACAGAAGAATTTGAAAAATGAAACTCCAAAATTATAGCTTGTTGTAACAATGCATATATCTTTAAACGTTTGTTACCATCACTCACTGTGGAAACTTGTGTTTTCCTTTGTGTTGTTGTGTTCCATGTGGTATGCAAGCATCTAACAGATCTTTTGTGTGTAAATTTACTCTGTAGCAACAACATACAGAGTAAACATCCTGCCCATGCAGGATTCAGCCCGTACGGTTCACGCGGTATGCTCTCCACACAGCCATGTGCTGTACATATTCTCATCTCCAAGAAGCCTTTAAGTTTCTTATGCTTCAGCTTTAAATTCTTATTGTCCAATTTGCTGTTACACAGTTGTATTGTGTTTAATATTCATGTGCTTGTGACGGATGAGCACAGAGTGCAGCCTGGGAGCAGCTGTACAGAATGCTGTCTGTGCTGTTATCCTGGTCCGGGTGTGCCTCTGCAGGTAGGGGCAAAAACAGGAAGAGTCTGGAATGGTTCCAAGCTTAACAGCACAAAGCTACTGAACTTGATAAACCTCAAAGTTTGTCCATAGCTAAGAGAGAAGGCTTAGGCGCAGTATCTTAGGCAGCGATTATATTCTGTATTTCTATTGAATGTGGCCATCAGATGCAACATAGGCACATGTGTGACCGTCCCTAAAATGAAGGATCTAAAGACCTGTTAGATCTGAAGAGTCACCACAGAAAGAGCTGTTTCGAAGTCTGGTTTTTTACCCTGCGTAAATATTAAGTTGACAACGGCCGATCTTTTCTGAAATGTTGGCAGAGTACACATGCTTGACTTTATCACAAGAAGGAAATGCATGTTTTGGTTTCTGGTTTTTTTTCTTCCCTCCCTCTCAACTGGAACGAGTGTCTTAGCTTTACTTGCCTTCTTTAAACCAATGTTCTTTCTTAGACAGTTTTTTTATCCTTTCAATTATTTAAATATTATACCTGAAATCCGGATACATATTTTAAAAAACTGTTTTTGAGTTATCCGTTTATATTAAGGTCTAAGATTAAAAAAAATCAGTTACAATATTACGAGTTTCATGTTGCTTGTGTACGTACTGCAGCCACTTTAAGGTTCTGTTTATGTACACATAAGCAGCTATCACAGTTGCTTGTCATACCATAATAAATGTGGATTAGAGGACTGGCCACATTTGGTCTGAAACTGTTGAGATTCCAAAATAGAAATAGAGTGAGCGATCTTAATTCAGTAAATACACCCTATCATATCTTTAGAGGTAATTAATCAGATTTATTTGTAAAAACAGGATTAAAACATTGATCTGATATTGCCATGAAATCTCAGAAGCCCTGTAATTTAGAGTACAACTGGTAGAGTCTGGTTATAATGATATGCAAAAACAGTGTCTTCTGGGGGTACCAAATATGCTATGATTGAAAACTGGCGATGACCATCATTTATTTCCATTTTTGCACATTAGGTCAAGGAACCATAAAGCAAGGTCTTGACAGGAAATCTGTAGTGAAATTAGAGAATTAAATACCATCCTGCTTACCCCTGGTCTCATGCCTTCAGTTGTAGAGCAGTCTTCCATTGCTGATGTCAGGAACAGTTCTTGAACTGAGGTAAAACTATGCTGCACATTTGCTGTAACGCTTGTTCACAGGCCGGCTGGGAACGAGTAGAGAGGAGTGCCTATCTCTGTCATCACGTCTTTCATCAGCGTATTGCATACGCTGCCCTGATTCCATGTAAGATTAACTTCTAGCATTTGTTGACAGCTCTGTGGTTTCCACAACAGAGTGAAATACAGTAAATTGTATTATATGTATAAATAAAAAAAAATGTCCATTGTGTGGTAATGTTCTTAGGAGCCCTGAAAGTTTATTACAGCTTGTTACTATTATTAAGGCTATTTGTTTAAAAGGCAGAGATGTCGGGGTTTATATTTTTCAGTATATGCCATGCTTAGCAAGAGATGTCAGGGATAAATTGATTTCTGATCCTTGATTTGTATGGATCAGTAACTCTTGCTGTAAAATGTTCAAGGTAATATTTACTATGTAGAGAAGTAAAGAAAAGTATTGGGATGCACTGCATATGAATTGTGGAATTTCCTTGGCAAAGAGTACTTAACAGGTCACAACAGTAGGCTGCATTCCATAAACTACCATAGCTATCAGCAGGTGATACTTTTGCTCTCCTTCTCTGCAGTGCTGAAACAAGAATTTGTCATGTAATGCTAACACTGATTGTGTTAAAAATAATTTTATTAAATTTCTGCGGAAAAAAAGAAGAGGTTTAGAAGCTGTTTGACAGGTTTATGCTAACCCTTGGAGTTAAATTAGAAGATGCAGTACAGCTTAACAAAAATGCTTTCTCACGTAATTTCCCTCAAAAATGTAAATTATTTTTCCCTTTTACTGTATCCCTTATGCCTTCTCTATTCATGTCAGGGGGATTTGAATATTCAGTGATGCTAATTTGTATTGGTATTATTGACTGCTTTAAAATGCTGTAAGCTGTGTTTCAAAAACTAAAGTGCCAGCCAGGAGACTTTTAAAGCATTTCAGAATTATTAAGAAAAAGAATTGGTAGTAAAATGCACGTATTTTACTAAAAGAAAGTTGTCAGGAGCAGGCAATATTTATTCTAGAGCAGCATACCTTCACGTAGGAGTGGTGCTCAGTACTGCCAGCTAGGCAGGACCAACACCACTTGGATTTTCTCATGCTAGAGCTACGGTTTAAAATAATTAGGAATGTTAAAGCGGAGATAAAGACTTTGGATGTGGAAATGTTTTAGAAACATTTGAAATGAAACCATTATGTTATAAGTCCTTTTGGTGCTATCATAGTAGCCAAGCAAACCTAACTGCAAATACATTTATTTTGCTTCCGTGTTTAACCCCAATTACCCTTTGCAGGGGAATTCTTTTTAACATTCAATTCCTCATCTCACTTTTTAGCTTCTGTAGGTCTTATTTTCCCCCACTACATAAATTGCAGCAGGTGCACAGATTTGAAGAAATTACAGTTAAACGTAATCAAATATTTTAGGCACTAATGAACAGCTCCAGGAAAACAAGTCAAAAGGGAAAAAAAAAAAAAAAAAACCCACCACAACAACCAACCCAACAAACCAGAAGAAGAAAAAAAGCCTTTAAGAGAGTGGATTTTCAAACACCCAAGGCACCATAGGGCCAATTAAGGGAGTCAGACACCAGGACACATACCGGCATTAATTATCTTTGAGTTCAGGGAAATAAAAAATAAAAGCAACAATTATCATAATAAATTTGCACATACTGCTTGTAAGTTGTGCTAATCCACAACACACCTGGGTTTCTGAGATTTAGGGCATGAAAGTGAATACTCAAACAGTTAGTAATGACCTCATAGAGGGGCTCATGGGATATGCTGTGATCTGCCAGACAGGCACAGACTAAAACCCATGTCCAGCCGTCACAGCAGCTTTGCTCTGTACAGCTCCAAAGTGCAGCACTACAGACGATGTTCCAACTAGTAACTTACAAAGTCCGTACTATTAAGGATGTAAATTCTCCCTCTCTCTCTCCTTTCTTTTACTCTCATTTTATTATACACATAGTGACAATTTTCACAATAAGAGTATCAGTCTCAATCTACTCTAAATACCTGTGTGTGTCTCTAATTCTCCTTTCTCTAAAGAAAGAAAGAATCAAACTAAAAGAACAATTATTTCACGTGTATCGTAAGAGTTTCTTGAAATCTGTAGATGGAGAAAAAAGAGGAATGTGTACTGAGCTAGAGGAAATTTTTTTTTAAAGGTATTAAGAAATTGATCATTCTCCCACTAATACTTGAACCAACTGCAAGCTATTCTCCCTGAAAATATGGGGAATTGGGGTAATGTGTTTTGGGCTGTTGGTTTTATTTTAGCATTAGGTAAAAATTGGTGGCTGCAGTGGTTTTCTTTGAAGCATTGTCTGACTCTTGAGTTGTATCTGGAGGGTGTCTATCACTCGCACCTCCACACAGCATTGGTAATTATCATTTAGGCCTTTTTTTGTTTTGTTTTTTGTTTTGTTTTCATGCCTGTAATAAAAGTTCTTTGGGACATTCTTTATGTTCAAAAGGTATTTTGCACAGCACAGACACCATTAGGAGTAACTGCTTAGGAGGAATGGGCCAGTGAAAATGAGCTACAGCCCTTTCTCCAATAGTGCATGCTACAACATGGGCCAAAGCTAAATTGTGTTTGGTATATAAGATTGAAAATGACACTTCTGATCTGAAAGATAATATAGTTGTTAAAGTGTCTGTATCACAGCCTAGGGATAGGCACTAGGAACTAGTGCCTAATTACAGTGTATGTACTACTTAGTTTTGAGACAGTCAAAGCAAAAGACACAGTTAGACTGAGTGTAACAGCATAGAACACCCTCTCCACATGCTAGCTGAGGTACTGGCAAGTCCATCTGAGAGTGAGTACAGGCAGTACAGTATTCGCTGGAGTTCAGGGAGATTTCAGCCTGGTTTGGCTGCTAGTCAATGAAGTGCCAGATGGAACTTAATGTGCAGATTTTTGTGGAATTTGCTTCATCATTACCTAAAATAACTTTCTTTAGAAAACTTTGACGCATTTTGCTCTTGTATTTTCAAGATTAAGCATTTTGAGTTCTCACTGAGAAGGTATTTTTATATTCTAGAATTAAAAGTAACTTAAAAGAATTGAGATGGTAGATGCCTAAAAAAAAACATATTTGAGTCTGATATATGTGATTTGGAGAGAGGTAGGTTTTTTTGGTTTAGTTTGACAAACTGAAAAATACAAAACTGAGCTGGCTTTACTGATCGAATTGAAATAGATTTTAAAACCATCTGAACAGGCATTTGACGGTTTTGCAATATGAAACAAATTTCAGTTTGGCTTTGGATTAAATTGATGTTGAGAAATGGTTGTCATTCTGTAATTATATAATTTCAAGGTCGAAATTATTATTTTCATTTTCTTCAGCATACCAGTCTTTGAAAACTTACACCGTGTCACGTAGAAAAGTAATATAGCTATATTCAGGCAGGAAAAAAAAAAGAGAAGTTGTGAAATGACAGAGAGCAATTTAAAGAAACCTGTTATGTACATTTTATTCCTTATGCTGCCAGTATTTCCCTTTCTGTTAGCTGGACCACAGAGACAGACTCCTGTACCCATGTTTTGTGAAGCAAGACAGCCTGAATTGCAGCGGCACGTTCATCAGTAGTTAATATAGTTTATATAAGAATTACTTTCTGAAATTGTGCTTTGTATTATTCTTGCAGCTGTTCTTACCTGTTTTTTCTCTTCCTTTTTTTTTTTTTAACTAAAGACAAAAAGGCGTTTTTGTCTTTTATCTTTCCTAATAGTGACTGTTTTGCATTCTTGTATGGATAGCTAAAACCACATTCAAATATCTTGTAAGTATATCAGAACTGAAAATTTTCATCCACTATTGTATTCTCCTGACCTTTTCTCATGGTATTTTTTTCTGATGTGTTACTTTCAGCCTGCACATATATATTTCTTACTGTACTTAAAGCAGTATGAATTAGTTACAAGTACTGCAAAGAGTGGATGTATATTGTTTATGGCATGAGTGATTCCCACACACACCCTCCCTGTCATGTGGTAATACAGCTATGATACAAGATTTTCATTCCTCATAGCACAGTGAGAATTTTTTTAATGTCATGATGTAGCTGTTTTAGGGGATTCTTTCAGAAACAACGAAATCTGAGAGGAGCAAGAATGTATTTTTGTTTTGTTTACGTTTTTGGTTGTCAAGACATTAACTTCTGGATTAACTGAATTATTAGCTAACTAAAATTATTGCTTCTAAGAAATGTTTAAAGCTTTTTTTCTGCCGTATCATATTAGTGAATGTAACGCAAAGCAATACCACACCGTGTGTCTTTATTTTTAGCAATTAATTTTACTAGTGCAAGACGGTTTGAGGGTCCTATCACAATGCTCTGTGTAATTGATTGGACTGATCACTGTGCCCATATCCATAAGAAAGAGTAATTGCCAAATGAACAATTTGCAGATGTACAACCTTCGTTTTGCAAGGAGAAATTGGTTCTGGGCTGTAAAATGCAAGACAGGTCGTTCAAGTACTAATAGATTCTAATTGCCACTATTTCAAGTTAGGGTATATTTGCCTTCAATAAGGTGGCATTTAAGTAATGGAATTAAGAAAAAGTAAGTTAATTGCTTCCAGTCGCATCCTTCTGATCAACTATTCATTGATTGGTAGACACATGAGATAAACCTCTATTGACAGGAAATATATTTGCTAGGAATTTTGATGCATGGTATATCATAACATATAATTACTAAGATTAGAACTTCTATTTATATGGTTTTTTGGTTTTTTTTCCTGTGGCTTTTCTTTGAGACCATTTAAAATATGGGCAATACAGTTCTGAATCTGATTGTTAAGATATTTGTGACACTGGTACAAGGCCGAAAATTAAGGACTTTTTTACCACTCTGTGGTAAAATATAGGAATATTTTTTTTTCTGATGCTACTATGCTCTGAATGACACTGCTTGTCAAGTATTCTCTTAGGCATACTTGAAAATCTTTCGAATTCTTATAATTTGTAACTAGGGCAACTCCAGTGGGAAGAATTTGAGGTTTTAAATCCTCTGACTTAAGGAAGGAAAACAATACACAGCCTTCTTTAGGTTCACCTTAAATGAGTACTTAAACTGCAAGTGGAGAGCACCATCATTCTTAAAGGAAAGTGTAGCCTGTGGAGTGTCTGAAAGACCCTTTCTGCAAAAGTTGGTTTCAAGCCATGACCAAAAAGGGAGGAAAAAACCACCGAGTAGTACTGAGTGTGAGCTAAAGCCAGATGACAGGATTTACAGGAATACTGTCAGTAAAATATCTGTAGAAGGAACCTTACCTACTTACTCTACATGCATTCTTACATGTATCGGATACTTTAATATTAAATAATGTAAGAATTCACTGTGACCTCTTCTCAAAGCACCCATCTGTAGCGAACACAAGACAGCATTCAAATAAACATAATATTTTAGTAACTTAATGTCAGTTAAATGACTGTGTTTTCAATTGCTATCTATGACTAGTTCTTTAATTTACAGAAATTATATTTAAATTGTCCCAGATCTTTACAGAACCATTAAAAAAAAAAATTGTGCCCTCACAGCTTTAAACACAATATACTACTATGCCTCAGATTTTTTTTAATGTATGTATAGGATGTCCTTTTTGTAACGTAAGAAACATCTGCTGTTTGTTTGTGCATGTATCTTAGAGAATTTAAAAGCTAAAAAAATTTCCACACTGGTTATAGAATCAAATCATTTAGCAGTTTATTTCCAAAACATTTACTTCATACCTTAATAACTCTTAATGTAAAACTGCCTTACATTTAATTTGGAAGCTTCTCAATCTCTTCAAATGGCATTTCAAACAGATTATTGTAAAGGAGACAACACGTCATGACCAGATCAGCATGTAGGTTCCCCCTGCCTGCAGATCTTTCCTGAAGAGGAGAAAGATGGTGGATAGTTTCTTGAGGCTTCTGAAGTATTTAAGTAAGTAGGAAAGAGTGCTGCTTCACTTGCAAAAAGGAGGAGGTCAGGAAAAGGACTCAGCCTTGTTTTTTCTCTGATTCATTGAATCTAGAATGCTTTCAAACATTCCCCGTTCCTGTTAGCAAGATTCATGGGAATAAGACCATCCTTTGATTACATTTCAGTATAATATTAAATAATTTCTTCAGGCTTAACGAGTATTTGATTATATCTTATAAAATCTCTGTATTACTTCTAAAGAACATAACTCTAGTAGATGTTTTAAAATAAAAGTGCAAGGGTTAAACTGAAATGTTCAAATTTTGGAAGGATTTCTTTGAGTTTTCCTCTTCCTTCTCTCAGGCTTGGAAAAATTAAAATGATTGTTACTAGAATAAAGCTTAGCTCTAGTCCTCATTTCCCTGTTGTAAGATGTTAGCATGGAAAATAGTATTAAACTTAGCAAAATATTCTAAAATTAACTGAGTAGTTATTAAAATTCATATCTTTGATCTTGTCCACTTCATATCAAGACTCAGAATTAATATTGAAGTAGGGTTTGTACTTGTATGTGAGGCTTTGTTTTCTTTCCTTCCCACGCACCCTGATTAAAAAAAGAACAAGCCCCCCCCCCCCCCCCCACCCCTCATTTATGATTATAGGTGTATTAATTCTTACCCTGTCTCCTGGAGATACATTTTATGCAGTTCCACACCACCTCTGTAACTCATTATCAAACAAAAGCCCATAAGCTCTTCATATGCAGGTGTAAGATTATGATC
Source organism: Buceros rhinoceros silvestris (assembly GCF_000710305.1). Classification (NCBI taxonomy): domain Eukaryota; kingdom Metazoa; phylum Chordata; class Aves; order Bucerotiformes; family Bucerotidae; genus Buceros; species Buceros rhinoceros. The sequence continues at coordinate 43,537 of NW_010397130.1, forward strand.
ACTGTTTTGTTGTTGATAGCATTAATGTTTGAGTGCTGGTTTTGATAGATGTGATGTTGCTGAGGATTTTCTGTAGAGAAATCTTTATTAATAGTGTATCCAAACATAATGAAAAATCATGAACTTAGCTTCTCATGCTGTTTGCTTTCATCTAGATCTCTTCAAAGCTTAAGCAAAGTTTTTATGCCTGAGCAAACAAGAGTTTTTCAGATCAGGCTTGTTCCAAGAGTGAAGCAGCAGCTCGGGAAGGGGACCTTTTCACTTATGATGAACTCAGTGTGTCATGTATCTGTACTGCCTCTGCTTCCCCTTCCATTCCCTGGCCCCTTCTCCCCCACCCCCCAAGCTCTTTGACATAGCTTTATTCTAAAAAATGTGCTACCACACCTTGACTGGTGATTTCGCTATGGAACTTTGCTCTAGCAAGATCCTGTTGGGAATGAAAGTCCCTTTCTTCCTATCAGAAATTATCAGTGGCAGAGCTAGAGGCTGACATTTGAGGAGTGCTCTCATAATGAAATGAATTAAGGCGGTTTTCCCCTAGGATATCTCAGAGCATGCATGTGTAAATTACAAACAGCACGTTTGTTTGGGTTAAAGGTTTTATAAGCTCTATCTGCTCAGAACCTTCGTAGTAGTTAAGTTTCATGGACTTTGATTTGCTATTTTAAAACTAGCTGCAGTCTTCAAAAGCAAGAATGTGACCAATTAACCCCTGTGGATATGATTTTTTTTTCCTTTGTGACTTACAACTTCTTTATATTCCAAAGTTATTGGCCTGTTCCGGGGGTCAAAATGAGGTGAAGTCCACTCGTGTTTGAAAGCAACCACAGGCTTATACAACACCGAAGAAGTGAATGTTTGTGGCACGGGGCAGGCCAGGGATGTGCTATGCAAGGCAACCACAGGCTTATACAACACTGAAGAAGTGAATGTTTGCGGCACGGGGCAGGCCAGGGATGTGCTATGCAACACAGTATCATTTTCCTCTGTAATTTAGATATTTTACAATATCTAAAAAAAAAAAAGGTCAGCAAGCTGGAATCATGCTGTACCTTAGTCCCCTGCTCTGCTCATAGGATTTTTTTGGTTGGTTTTTTTAGCCATAGTACTGAGAATGCTTTTGATCATTCCTTTAATGAACTCTACCTAGGGTTTAATGGGGAATCTGAATCAAGGACATTGTTTATCTGAAATGCAATGCACTTAGTAAATTAGAACTTCTATCTGAAATCTAAATGACTAAAATACTGGCTTGAAGCTTATGCAGACTTGAACTCTGTATCCTTAGAATTGCTTACATAATAAATTTTGTGCAGAATTCATTCCTGCACTCGTATAACATTCTAATAATTGGACCAAATGGGGTTTTTCAAGCAACAATGAAATCGTTAGCTGAAAATGTCCTTTTCCTTCTAAAATTTGTCTTTTCACTTAAAAGCATTTTCACAGCTACTTGCAGGTTGGTCTCCACCACTCTGACTAGCACTTCTCGGCTGTATTCAAGTTGTTTTGAAACAGAGTGTGTAAGGGGTAGAAAGAGAACTATTGAAATACACAAACCCCCCATTTTCATAAAATGAGAAATCAGCTTTTAGTAAAGGGCAGAGGGGAACAAAAAGGTCTGGCAAATAGCAGAATAAAAGCAATCTTAAATTTTTTTATGAAACTGTGCAGTTTATTCATTTCAAGTAAGAGTCTCAAAGCGTCCTTTTAAAATATCACCCACTGCTAAAATCGAATACTGTCATTTTATTGTAGTAACCGTAGGTTGGCTTATTTCATAATTGGCTTGACGAGGGAGCTCACCTGTAGGGATTTTACCAGTAGCCATTCTTATAAATTTTTAATAAATCCCACAGATTGAGTACAGTAAACAATGAATGACACAGTGCTTCACAAGTCAATATTTAATTTAATATAGATTCTAGGGAACTAACATTTTACATGCAAGTATTACTATGGTTCTTGCTTAAATAAAAAAAAGGAAAGGAATAGAATTTGTGGGGCAATTCTGGAAGAATTTAGTTCATATTAGCATTTTGTAGCTTCAGGTTAATGGAGTATGTGATGGAGGTGTGCTGACTGCAGAAAACCCTGTTTATTTTTCTGAATCGTCAGATCTGATTGATATCAGTTCCTAGGGATTTACAGCTTCGTGCAGCAAGTGTACAAAGCATATAATCAGCCACAATGTAACGTCCATTCTTAAGCACATACTTAAGTACTTCTCCAGATAGGGACAATCTTAAGATAAGCATGAGGTTATGTAGAAGTTATTTTACAATTAATAGTTTTGATTAGTTTTCTATTAACTTAAATATTCATAAGTATTTTGTTTGTGGACATACGAGTATACTGCCAAGGGAAAAAAATCCTCCTTCATCAATAATTTAAAACATTTTACAGAGAAGTTTTGTGCTGAATAAAAGGGGTTTTTCCAAGTAATATCTTACAAATAGTACTCCTGAGTTATTTATTGATATGATAACTTGACTGTAGGGGCTTTTAAGGGGCTTCGAAACACCAAAAGGGAATAAATATATGTATAATGCCGCAGGTCTCTGGTAATTAGTGTATCATCATAGTTAGTGTCTTATCATCTGAGTACTTCAAGAGAAAGAAAAAGGCATCAAACACCTACAAAGAACTATATAAAGGCTACAGACTGGAAAGCTGGCATCTTGTAGTAGAGAGATTTATGTGGTCTATAAAAAAAAAATTACCTTTTCTATACAGTTATTAATCATCTACATCTGGTCCTAATGCTTCCACATGGCACCATCGACTATATACGAGAGAAGCTGCTCTGGATGAGAAAGGACGAATTAACACTGGCTCAAAAATGAACATCTGCAAGGAGGACCAGGATAAATTCAATTCCGATTTTTTTTCTGTCTGGAGAGATATTTTCTGAAAATCTGTTGTTCAGAATGGTATATTAGGGTATGCTTTGACGCGGCGGGGGAGAGGGGTTGGGGTGTGTTGGTGATAAATAACAAAAATCAGACAGGTGAATTTTTGAGAAAGTACATTCCTTAAACATTTATTTGACAAGTTACTTTGCTCTACACATCCTGGCAATGGGAGTGGAACTCCACACAGAAAAGTTTATCAACTTGTACCATCTGAGCTAAGTTTTTTCCAGTATTTGAGGAAAACTGGAAACCATGCTTGCGTATTTCTCTGACGCTCTACACATCCTGGCAATGGGAGTGGAACTCCACACAGAAAAGTTTATCAACTTGTACCAACTGAGCTAAGTTTTTTCCAGTATTTGAGGAAAACTGGCAAACACGCTTGCTGAATTCTCTGAATACTCTCTTAAAAATTAGGTAATTAAGCATGTCCAAAAGATAAAATATATAAAGCATTCTTTAAAGACTTTGTCTTAGAGGGAAAAATATTTTAAAGATGGTTTTAAAGTGTATGTGCAAGGAGATAAGACTTCCCCTTTTTTGCACGGGCTTTTTTCCTCAAGATAATGTTTATATAATTGTCATTATATTTATCTCTGAAGTGGTCTCATTCGTACTATTCTTTGAAAATCTTTACTTTTATCATTGCTAAAAACAATCTTTGTTGTTTATACAGCATACTAAATTTGTATCTGTACAAACTATTATTCTCATAATTCCCATTTGCATTATTTTTTCCTTTAGTTTTCATAATTCCTCCTGTTTCATCCGTTTTTTTCTTTTACATCGATTTGAACAAAAACACTCTATGCTGTGTGAAATATATTAGGCTTCTGATTCCAGTTATATAAAATAATCGTATATTATATACAGTGTAAGTGAAAAATACTATTGATAGGTTTCAGTACATTTTAGATCAGCATAGACAATTACTTAATGCTTAGTTTCTGTGATTTGTAGTGAGCATTTGGACACCTGATTCTAGGAAAGCGGTTAAGCATAAGAACAACCTTAGTTGCATGATTATTATATCATTATAAGCTGATGAAAAGGTGTCTTTGTAGTGGAAAGCACTGAGAAATACACCTGTAGGCACTGATATTTGCATCTGCTCTGATAATTTTTACCAAAGGCATTCAATGACCTGAAGATAACCAGGTCCATCACTCTTAAAACAAATGCAAATTGTTATATATTGTAGTTCCAAAATGTGATTTATTCTAAAATTATTAATCTAATAGTTTCCACAAAAATTTCATTGAATATTTGTAATCAAAACCTTAGTGACCAGTTTGTTATGCTTAGAGGAAGATCTTCAGTGACCTCAGTAGAGTTAATGGCACATGTAAGACAATTAACCATCATTTCCATTTAATATAATGCCTGAAATGATATTAGATAAATGCTTAGAATGAAAAATTACACAAATTGCAAAAAGATGTGAAAAACAATCCCAGTTATCAGACTTAGCCTCATGCTCAGTGTCTTGTTATGGGCAGCAAGAGGGACACACATGTGCAGGCAAGAATTTAGTAATGCTAAGTGAAGTTTAACGGCCCAGCAGTCCAGATTGTCAGGCTGTTTACAATAATGTGTATTCATAGTCCATACAAGCACAGGGGAACTTCAATAATGCAATTAAAAAAGGGTCTACAGAAAAACCTTCTGGTAACTATGGCTTTTCTTGGGTTTAACTCTCGTGGTTCTAATGTTCCCCTGGGTGCTAGGGTTGACAGTCTCTTCGTGGGGACGAATAGGTTACAAAAAGCTGAGGCTTGCCAGGAGGATTGTGATGTCAGTGATAGAGGTTTCTTTCTCCATTCTGTGGGGAATCCTGTGATACTGGTAGTTGCTTCCACTGCCTCAGTTTTACAGTGAGTTTTGGTTTGTTTTTATGAAATTCTTTCCATTGGTTCCATTGTTGAGTCTGTTTACTTTGTTTTCTCTAAAACTGGTTTCCCTGGAGTAAAACAAGGTTGCTCACCCGGGCTGATCACTGGCTGATCATTGTGATTTCTGCTCACCTCTTGGGGCCTATGGACTTCCACAGAACACTTTTGTTGGAATGACAGCTCATTCACTCCATGCTGACTGCCTGTCATCACTATAAATTAAACCTAAGTGATTCAAGTAACAATTACCCAAGTGCTAGACTGCTACCAGAGCTAAACAAGCCCAGACAAGTACCGAGACCGTGCACCGTCTAGGCAATAGAAAACTTGTGGCCTTGTAATCAGAGAAACATTATGTCTTGTCTTTCTAATAGATCTGAACTCACTTGTTTTGGGATTTTTTTCTTTTTTTATGGAAGTATAGAGCCAAAATGTATGTGTCAAGTCCATTAAAAAAGAGATAAACATAAGCTGGGGGCACTACTGTTGCTAGAATCTGGCAAAACTTGAAGTATTAAATAGTAACTGCTGTTGTTTTATAAAGGAAGATTATAACTACTGTGAAAACATTTTATAGTATGAGACATTCAACCGTAGTTATCTCAGAGCTCAATCCTTTAAAATGTAAAATACTACTTATTTGCTTGATGACAAGATGTGTATTTCAACATAGGATGAAATCTTGGGTTTCCAGGTTTAATTAGTTGTCTTTTCTATACCTTAAAGTGGAGTAAGCACAATCAGCAGCAAGGTGACATTACTGAAGGCACTTTTTTTTTTCTTTTTTAAAAAAGATCTTTACAGATCCCTTAGTCTTTACAGATCCCTTAAAACACTGTTATTAAGCTTTGGGGGGTGAAGTTATTTCGTTAAATAGCAAGAAGTCCTGAAGTCCTTCTGGAGGGTTCAGTCTGCAGGAGACCTTGTATGGCTACAGTCTCCTGCTGCAAAAGCTTTTACCCTCAATAGCGTTAACCAAAATCCTTCACGTGTTTTAGTATCACATTCCCCAAGAATGAGAAAACCAAAACAGTTGAATATAGAAGTTAGTGTAAACAGTTGGGTTTTTTAGATACAGGAGCAGGAAGAACAAGTTCTGCGTTGCCTCTGTGTGCCCACTCTTTCTAACCCTGAA
>NW_010397130.1:49579-100957 GCF_000710305.1 Buceros rhinoceros silvestris
TTCCAACACTGAAGCAATTGCAACACGACAAGATGCAAACTGCTTACAAAGGGCCCAACTAATTAGGCTTTAGATAGGCAGGGTAGTTAAAGGCTGGAAAACTGAAAGAACTCTGGGCATATAACTACCTAAGGCACTATAGAAATCTCTAGGGAGAGTTAATCATCCTTGGACAGAACACACAGCAGTAGCTTGGAATGCCTAATGGAAAATGCTGAACGCTGTCTTAAAGGTTTCCTTTCTTAGGACACTGACCATTTCAAATGGGGAGGAAATAGGTTTCAGTCCATGCCTCAAGAAGCCTAACGTTGCAGTGGAAGGGCATCAGTTGTTACAAAGCCTAAATTCAGTCGTTTTCTTTAGATTCATGTTCTTCTGATCAGTAAGGAATCTTTAATTTGACTGGTGATCTAGTTTCAAGGAGGTGGTAAAACAGCCCCTCACAAAAGCTTTTCACCCAGGGACTAGGATGCTCTTGGTGATGTGTGAGATAGGGATCTGAATACTTTCCGAGGATAAACTTGAACCCAAGGCCTATGTGTTCTTGGCAAAATACTGTAATTAGCTTGCTGACTCTAAGGATGACTCCTGCCACCATCTCCAGCTGCTCTTCTAAATAAAGCTATTAGGTCAAAGCTTTTATATATATATATATATATCTCACATCCTACACAGAAGCAGTGGGTATGCCTGCAGTTTCTAGCTTCCTAAAGGAGGCAGGAGCACAAGCTAATTTTTGGATTTGTTCTAGGTGAAGTGAGACAAGCACCGAGGTTGATTGCTTTATTAACAATCTATTAATGAAGACTTTGATATTGCTTGATTCAGGTGTGAACATACACTTGAGTCAGTATTTCTAATGTGAACTGGTTAGACAGCTTGCGTGTTCCAGATCTACCGCTGCACATTTCAGGTGTCAAAATCTGTCTATCGATGCGATCTTAAGTGTGTGCTAAAAAAATTGCTGTTGCAATTGAGATCTAAGATGAAGTGTATTTCAGAGTATATAGAAGTAAAAGCAAGATTGTTTTCATGTACGTAAGACTTGACAAAATAATGTTCTGTAAGATGCAGGAAAATGTTCAAATTAACGTTACCAAATTATTAGAAGTGAAAGTGCAAAGTGAATTAGACACAAATTTTTGTCACTCCAGGGTTTAAATATCAAGAAGCATTTTGTTTGGTTTTAAATGACATCACAAATCCAATGAACTTGGAAAGTAATGTGATCGTTAAAATGATATTTTTGAAAATGTAAGTTTCAAAAATTATTTTCAATATCCTCTTTTTCTAATAGATGTTAAATCACCCACATTATTAATGATAATTAGCACCTATGGGGGATTCTTTTCAGAAGGGCTAGAAGATGGAGTACTTACAAGACCATCTCTTCTCTGTGAATTTTCATGCCAAATTGATGATTAATTATTAACGATTGTGTAATACTAGAAAGGTTTGGTACCCTGGAAAATTTATGATATTGTACTTAATTTCATGTTTGGGGCTTTTTTCTTTTAGTTTTTACTCCTCATTTAACCTTGATGAAAATCAGTAACAACTCTATTTTAATGTCTTTTTTGTTTTAGCTTCTTTTTTATTCAAAGGGCAAGTTTTTCATTTGACTCCTACCTTTTGAGGGGAAAGAAGCTCTAGATCAACATAGTTTTATGACTAGCCTGGGGGTAGCAGAGTTTATTTCAGCCAATTAAAATAACAATTACTGTTAAAGACACTAATAGGAACACCCTTTTGCTAGTTAGTTCTACAACCAGATGGTATGATTAAAACATCTCAGCTTCAAATTACTGTATTGTGTTGATTGCCCCCTCTCTACGAGAATTTTTACAATAACATAGTAGAAAACTCCATTTGCATGGAGATTTTTACCATTTACTTGCCTAAAACCAATATGCTAGTACATTCAGTGCTGGAAGCTATATTACATGATGTAAAATAAGATAAAGTTGACTGATGTCTTTGGGTTATTTTATGTGTTATATATAGATTATTATATACGTTTTCAGATTGTATGCAAAACTGTATGTTGACCTGACTGAGCATTGGCTTAAATGACAACCTAAATGTTGAATGTGAATAATGATATTTTTCCTAAAGATGATGGTTGAAGTTTTGCAGAAAATTGTGTCGGAGTATCTTTACAATACTGCTGTGTCATGTTACTGTACACACGGTTTGAGCTATTGACTCATTGGGCCAGTTACAATAGCGCTTGTTTGTCAGATACCCTTAAATTTCTGCAGTCAGGATATTTTCAACCGCTTGTGTGTTTTCAAGAGACAAAAAGAAAAAAAAATCTTTTAGAGTTCAATCTTACTAAGTAGAAACAGCTTGATTAAGAAAAGGGAAGATGTCTATTTATTCTTCCTTGTGATCTTTAAGTTCCAAAGGATCAGAATGACGTAAAACTATGTATGTGCTGTTCTTTATTATCATGGCTGCATTCAGCTGCTGTGTCATATGGGTACTGTGTCTGTGGCGCAGTGCAGCACAGAGAGATCTGAAGATCGTGTCATTATTCTGCTAACTTCTATATCTTGGTAATTTCTCCTATGAAAAAGCATTTGTCAGGATAGGTGATATATGGCTGGCTTCTGTATCTCCAGTTTACTGTTTAGTGATGCTGTGCCAATTTTGAGCTCTAACTGCATTTACTTTCAAGAGATGTATTTTAGAAAAAAAAAGGGAAGAAAAATCTTCATTTGTTACTGTAGGTTTACTTGGAGTTCAAGCTCAATAATAATAAACTCTGTTTTAACTCTGCTTTCTAAAAATTCACTAAACGTGATCGGTTTAGTGTGGCACATTAAATTCATGTCTCACACTGAAATGTTATTAGAATTTGGGTATTGTGATTCCCAGTTGTTTTCTCTAGCTTTACTGCTGCTCTCTTGTATAGCCAATGCAGTTCTCTCTCTGTCCTTCAGAAATCCAGAGGGCCTATCACGATCATATTCTTCTATCATAATTTGGGAAAGCTTTTATTCCTTGGACAATATGTAGGCTTTGGCTTGTTTTTGGTCTCTTGAATTCTGTTATTACTTAAGAGACACCTCATGTCGGGGGCTCTGTTGCTCTTCCATTCCAAGAAACAGATGTAGGAGCTTCCTACAGATAACGTTTGGTCCCTTAATGTTAGGTCTACTATTTTTTTCAGCAATTTGAAGTGACTTCTGCATTCAAGCAGTGATTTGTGGAAAAGCTTTCTTAATTCTGGTACGTTAGAAATTCTTGACCACTGAGACTTAGCTCTTTCTTGTTTCTGTCGATCTGACATACTGTAGCTGAAAAAAATAAAAGGATTAATTATGAATTTTACTCTCCATTTCTTGGGTGTAAATATGAAGTCAGTAAAGTAATGCCAGTGCAGTTACAGCAAGTTCACAGTTAGGTAACTAACAACAAGCTTATGTCTTTGAAATAGAACATTTTCTTAATTTAAAAATAAACTCCACAAATTCTTTCAAAATTTTTCATCTCAAATTCACTCTTGCTTTCCCTGAACATGCCCTAATTTACAGCCACAACCTTCACCAACATGTTTGTCAACAAAAGTAAAATTAAAAAAAAAAAATAAGGTCTTGTAATGCTACATATGTCACAGTGGTTCCACACAGATACGATAGCAAGAGTTTCTGATGAAAAAGAAAATTAAAAACACAGTGGTAAGTGACCCTGGTGTATTGGTCTTTCAAGAACATACATTTAGATTGTCTTAAATATAAAGGATTTATATACAGGATTCCTGTCCCTTTCCTTGATATAGTTTTAGGCCAGAAGCAAAATTTGCCATCATTCTTGAAATTACATGAGCAAATAAATAAATTATTAGGTGGCCCTAGGTTTAATATTTGCTAAATTTTTGCGTTAGATGGGAGGTAATTCCTAACATGTAACCTTTGTGAAATATAGAATTAGTTATTCACTCAGTAGGCATATACTTCTTTTTTTCCGTGATAGCTTAAAAATAAAAGCTCAGAGCTGTTAGCTGCTTGTAAGAGTTTGACTTATATCAGAGGACAAAATGGTTTTCCTGTTCTCTGATACCTTGCAACCTCATGGATGTCAGAACCTCATCCTGTGGTTTGCACAAAACTTTTCATGATGGATGCGGAATGGAGGAAGCAATACTGGGCAGGGAAGAGAAGTCTTATCCTAGATTAATAAGAGTGTATTTGAACAGTTGTCAGCTAGCTCCTGTTTAGAGAGTGATATGGTTAAGCACGTCTTAATACACTAATAGGGCAGTGTAAGCCCACAGCTCCTCAGGCTGGCAAATCATATGCCCTGGCTGGTGTAACAGCTGCACGAGGGACTGAATCTTGCATCTGCTTTCCGTAGACAGCTGTGCCCCATGGCTTTCTGGTTCTCCAGATGGCGACACTGCGGATATTGTGGGATCACAAAGGCCTTGTGCACTTCAGCTTTCTGATATCCCAAACTTAGTAGATGTGTGACATCTATGGCCTTCCGTCTTATCTCATGAGTTTGCATGATTTGAATTTAGTTAGCAGTTCAAACAAACACAATCAGCAATCTATGTGAACATTCATAGAGTATTTGCAGATGCTTTTAACTTCAACAGCAGAGAAATATAGCAAAAGAGCTGTTTCCCTGAGAGGGACCGAAACGTGTAGCACACCTGCCAAGAGAGAAACAATACCTCCTGGCTTCCTGCTTAGCTGAAATCTTTTGCTTACTCTGTAGGAGTTCTGCACTGTATGGTGTTACAAAAGAGCATTGCTGAGGTGTGAGTTGATATCCTAGAGTGAAATGGAGAGACTGGATGCGCTCTATGGCGGGGGAAGGGACTGATCTGGGAATTAAAGCAGAGAAGAAACGGGGCAGGCAGAATGCTCTTATTAGCCTTGTCCTGCTTCTACCAAGCTGTTCTTACATCTGAGCCATCTGCTGAGTAATTTGAATCACCGGCTTGTTACTGGATTGAGTTGGGAAAAAATTAAACCATCGCTTAGGAATTTTCATTCCTATCGGTTTGTCTCATTTGCAGCTTACCACTGCAGAGTGCTACTAAAGCTCACTAGCCAACTAAGTTTAGCGGAATTTGTACAGTGACCATAGTTTTTTATTCAGTAATTTGCACAGATGTATTAGCTCTCCAAATGGTCTCCCATGTAGATCAGTTTTGAAATTGTATAATGAAAATTCCTGAAGGACCAACAAGTCGATCCTTTAACAGTTGTCATTCTGCGTACCACAGCCATGGGACTTCCTTTTTGATCTAGAGCTCTGCTTTGATCAAAATCCAATTCTGAATTTTTCAGTGTCCAGAGTTTGTAAGTATATAACTGCTGTTGAGAAACTCCCCCATGTGGTACCCATGGTTTATATATCCAATGTCTGTACCCAGAATATCTACTACGCTCTTGGGGGACCTGCCTAAAGCTCAGTAGTAGCTTTTAATCCCTTAGCCCTGGAGTTTCTTTTCTTCTCTGCCCCTTGGTGAACCACAGTGGCCTTCTTCCAGATCGCAGTGATGCACCACATTTCTTTCGGGACCCAGGGCTCTGAATTGTCTCCTGGATGCAATTGCTTCTTTTTATTAGAAGACAAGGGATTGCTCTCTCATTTTGAAATCTGTATTGTCTATCCAAACCTCGAATGTGGGCCACAGCCTGTCAGGCTTCCAAAGTGAAGGCTCTGTAGACTGGAAAGAGATGTTTCCACTGTCAGCTTCTCTGCTTCTCTCCCAGTAAATCTTCATAAATTTTCAGTGTAGTCTGAAAGTTTCAAAAGACGATGGAGCTGCTGCTCCTGCAAATTTTATAGTCTGGTAGCTAAAGAAATTGTCATTTAAATAGAGGATGATAATTTATTAATCATTTATTCCCCCCACCCCACCCCTTTTTTCCTCCTCCTATGTTTTTCATTTTTTCTTTCTTTTTAATAAGGGAATTTCTGGGTTCTGTGCCTTTGGTGTTGAGAACTTTACTGTGGCAGCCTGGCTAGCTGAAGCTGGTGACCTAGAAGTGTTGCTACAGCTGTAAATTCTTGCTTTAGATAAACTGTTAGCCTTTTCTTTTATCAACAACAACAAACAAAAGCAAGAACAAAAAATAATAAAAAAAAAGGCAAGAGTGTGTGCATGAAGTACTTCTGGTTCACAAATTTTACAGGAGAAATGACCAAACCTAGCTTATCTCAGGAATTCAGTGATTTTCCAGTCTTTCAGAGGCAGTAGCTCTTAAGTCTGAGAGGTAAATACGTTTATTATGTGGTACAGATTCTTCTTCTTTCTTGTACATTCTTGTTTATGTTATTGTCAGACACTGACAGTCTTTGAATTTCTAATATTCTCTTGTGTTCTATGGATCTGTGCTCTGTGTGTCGTAAAAAACACACTGGCAGGCGTTTTCCCCCCTACGTTCTTCCTCATAAATATTTGGATTTCTTATCATTGGTAACATTCAGAAATGCTAATAACACTGTTGAGCTTTCTCCACATGTGTGCGTTTACTCGTTATATCTTATTTAAGTGCAACTTCTCCTTTTATAGAAAGAGGCTTAACATTTTTTAGTGGGCTGTTATGTGGTATTTTCCTACCAAAACTCTGAAGATTGTGTTTTTATGTGCTGTCTTTGTGGGTGATCATGGATATGCTGCTGTGTGTTCCCATAATTGACAGTCTGTATTTTTTTCTCAAACTGTTTCTATAAAAAGCCATCCATTTCTTGAGGTTGCATCCTCCTCTCTTGAAATGGAGAGAATGATGTCGTCTGTTGTAGTTGGTACGTAAGACTATTGTTCTTACTGCGTTTGCTGTGTAAAGCGCTAGTATCAGCAAGAGGACAGGGCAGTATTAGACAAAACTTTCCTTTTCTACACATGCAGAAAAAATACAGGCAAGTCTATGACGTTTTTTTTTGTGTATGTGGGATCAGTGATCAGTTTGAGTACTCTGATCTGCACAGTAGTTGATACTCTTAATTTTGAGTTGTGGAACGCGCTAATACGAAGACAGGTGTTCATAATGCATGTCTTTAGAAATCGTATGTATTTTTCTGAAGTAATTTAGCCTCAATGTATTGGCCATACTCAGTCCCCAAATATTTCAGTGGACTTCTGTAAATGACTGTGAGCTTCTTAAATTCCTGTATGGGGAACATAAAGGAGCGTTAGCTAGACATCTGAGTGATTTGTCAGAAAAAGACTTGAACATCTCTGTTGTTGGTTTTTGTTGGCTTTTTTTTTTAAATAAGATATTTGATTTTTTTTTCCCCTAACATTTTCAGCCTACAACAAAATCACCAAGGGGGTGGGATTCATTAGTTTATGGTTAGACCATGCTTACTATAAATGTATAAACAAACTCAGGGAAAGAAACCAGCCCATAGCAATTGAGCCTGTAGTGGTAGCAAGGTGGGGAGAGGATGTAAATAGTACTGCATAAATAGTCACATGATAGAAAAAAATCTCTATATTCAGCACTCGTTTGCCTCAGAAGCCAACACAGCTGAGTATGGTTGTTACATTTTTCCGGGTTTTTTCTTTATTTCATGTTTATGTATTTGATCAGTTGAATGAATTAATTAAATTATTGATGGCTTAATTACCTCCCTGGCCCTTCTTTTAAGGGTAAGGGATAATTGTTTGGGATTTACTGGCAAGAACTACTACCTCAAAGATCTATGGTAACTGTTAACTTTGTGTTGGTCATCCCACTGAAATCAGTGGAGACCTCAAAGAGCAGCAGTGAGCACGCAGTATTGCTGCAATAATGCAGGGCATCATACATACACTACTAGTATAGAGACATTAGTCTTATCTTCAGAAGTGTCCTTTATCATTTAATCTCTTTGGCTCCTTTGGGAAGTTCTACATAGCACCATTTCACTATCTATATGAAGATAAAAGTTGTAGTTTTGGTGGTTTGGGGTTTTTTGGTTTGGTTTGGGGTTTTTTGGTTGCTTTGGGTTGAAATTTATTTTATGGTACTTTTTGGCAGTCTAGCATTTAATAGTACTATTTCCCCACCAAATTAAACATTTTTAGTTTTCCAGTACAAGATATATTTGGACGAGCAGGCTTCATGTCCATATAGGGCTTATATTCAAAAGAATTGATATAATATCTAGCAGTAAATTACACGGTGAAGCTTGGAAGGAGCTGGAGGAACTGGAGGAAGATTTTTGATGATTTTTACTTGGTTGAGTTGTATTATATAACTTCTTAAATGATGATTTAACCATATGAAGCCACTCTGAAATGTGACAGAGAATTGATCTTTTCCAGAGAAGTACCTGAATTATGGATTAGATTCATTACTTCAAATTGTAATGTCACAGAAAACTTTTAGATTGTGACTTTAAAAGAGTATGTAGGTCTGGAGGACACTCTGTGAGATTACAGTAGATATTCCAAAAAAAGCCTTTTATTTATGGGTTTATAAATCACCATATATTAGAAGTAAAATCCAAGTGTGCATTGTAATGAGTTTCAAAGAGGCCATATGTTTTACCAGATAGATAAGATACTAATATACACTATCATCAGAAAGTGTACAAAACAATTTTTCTTATAACATATTTTAATGGCCCTAACTTTCTGATCTTTCAAGAATAAAAGTAAAATTGAAAATTTAAATAATAAATCTAATGATTTTTTTTCTTTTTGGTGTTTCCTTGTCTTTTTATTTAGATATAATCACTGTAACAGCAGACTGAGGGCAAACGGAATTAAACCAGTTGGGTGAATTAGCTCAGCAAGTGATGGTTCACAGGAGAGTCTTTACCTACACTTTCCACTGTAGACTGTGTGTGCGTAATTGCAGGTAAGTGCACTGGCTACATTTTCTTCAATAGAACAATTATAATAGAAATTATAATTAAAGGTCTGATATTATACTCATGACTAGATATTTGGGTCAAAATGGTACACGCACTAGCTTGAAGCCTGTTCTAAAAATGTATTTGATGAAATTTATATTTTATTGCATCCCTTCAAGGGTATGATTATGCAGCCAAAATTGTTCAGTTAATTTCAAAATGATGCTTATAAAAACTGGCCATTTTTATTAAGTATGTCAGACTTTAAGTGCACTGTTTTTTATTTTGAGGTATTGTTCAAAGGAATGTTTATATATGCATATCTCTACATATTACAGTACTGTGCTTGGAAGATTTTCCCAAAGTATTACATGTCTGTGTGTGTATATAAATATATATATACACACATCTCTGAGTATCTGAGGTATCTGAGACCGTGTGAAAGGCCATGACAGAATCAAGCACCTAATTACCATCTGTGACAGCAACAATCTCTCGTAAACGTCTCGGGGCTGTTATTCACAGTGGGGACAAACACATCTATTTGTCTGCATGAAATACTGCATCAGTTTTGACAATGGCTAATAACATAAAATCTTATTTGTCGCTGCTGAAAATACAGATTGGTAGAGAGGACCAACGCTTTTGCAAAATAAGTTAATTCAGACCATCTCTGGCTAAATGCAGCAGAGGATGTGGAAGTTAGTTAGTGGGTTCTATGAAGGTGCATTTTACGATAGTTTAATATTGCACCCAGAAGTGCAGGTTCTGGAGAATGTTTTGCTTACGGAGATTGAATGCGTATGAGGATTCAGTAGATAATATGGCCAGCTACTAACACATGTTAGTGAGGCCTTTGCATCTGTGAAACAAACCATGAACAAGAATTCTTCTAGGGTAACAATATAGGGGTTGACGTTTTCAGTGTGACCCATCACATCTTACATTTTTGAAGCATATTCTTAACTTTCAAATGCATAGCAAGTACCTAAGTGTATTTTGGAAGTACTGGATGTGTTCCCTAGGTTTTCTTGTGAATAAATGTATTTCTTCCTCAGGGAAGTCACTGACAGAATTGAGAATAGATAGCAATGAATTAGAAAGTTTCCAAAATCAAGTGATAATAAATTTAATGTATAGTATGTTTGGTGTTTGAAGCAATAAACTCTTTCTATGTTTCCAAAATTCAGTATAATAAAATAATTGTGTTGACCTGGTAATCCAGGGCTTGACTTGAACTCATATTACATCAGCTAAAGCATGATCTGTATCTATCTTTGCATATTCTAAATATTTTTGTGAAACCTGTTATTTCTGTTCAAAAAACGGTCATATCCACTTACTGCTAATGAAGGATATGCTAACACAGGAGTTTCCATGTGGATCATATTTTATCTTGTTTTCATAGGTCTTCTGTGCAGGGATTAAACAAAGTCTTGATTTCATGTGGTTTTTAAGCTATGTCACAAGAAAAAAAGATCTGTAGAACACGTTGGAAGAATTTGATGATTGATTTAATAATTGGAATTGGAGGTATTTAAAAGAACATTAAAAATAGGATTATTCCACCCGGGAAGTAAGAACTCAGTTCTGCACAAGCCTGATTATTCCTAAACCTGGTAGATTCAGTTGCTAGTTTCTATTAATTCTGTGTATGTATGTGTGTGTAGGAGAAAGTAGGAAGAATCCCAGCCAAAAAATGAGTGTTTGGGTTTTTTTTTTTTCTTAATCTAAATCTTTGCAATGCACCTGCAGTATGAGTTACTTCCCATTGTAGCACTAACTGGTTTACCCACGTTCTCTTTGTGAATAACAAGTGTAGAGAGGCTTGGTTTTCTTCCTTCAAGGGATCAGTGAGGACCAAAAGAAAAGGAATTTAGCACAATAAAAATAAGACGGACTGACTATAAGTAGATGAGCTTTCCCAACTCTTCACTTTATTATCAGAAGGATTATAAGTGACCTTTAGGTATGATATTCTTAAAATCTTTGAGAAATACCTGCTTTTTTTTTTTTAACTGAAGATCTCATTCTACAGACCTAACTACTGTTTTATTTAATTCTCCTCGAAGCATATGGATCAAACACCAGTACTTTATTGGCAAGAGAGTCCTGGTATTATTTTTTTAATTGTGAATGATAGTTGTAAAATTGATATAACAGTGCCTGAGTTGGTAAATAGTGCTTTGATTTTAACCCTTCTAAAGAAGGTAGGTTCAAACTTAGAAAATGAAGAAGAGAATTTACCATTCAGTAAAGCATTTTTATTGAACAGTGTATGTAAATTCCTAAACAAAAGCATGTCATTATATAAAAATAGCTTTAAAAATTGAGGTGTTACCTTTGTGTATATATGGTTTCTCATGCTTTCTAAGTACAAGTAGAATTGCATTCACAGCACTAGCCAACATCGTAGTCTCATCATCTAGTGAGTAGATGTTTCTAAAAATACACATTTATCTCTTCACATTTTCAGAACTAGTATCAACAGCATTCTATAGCTACGGTTTTTACTAGTTCACAGTATCACAAACATTATAATAACTCAGTAAACAAGGAAGAATGGAAACTAGTATAAAGAATGAATAGGAAGAAAATGAGAATTCTGATGACCTAGATTCTTGAATTAATTATGCAAGGCAACTCTTGTTGTTGCAGATGGAAGACTATAATGTCTAGATTCAGAGATGTGAAGGTGCCTAACTCCCGTTGAATTCAAATGAGAATTAGGCTCCTAACTATTTTTCTGAATCTGGATTAAGTGATTTCAGTAGCATTCAGTGGTGTTAGTGTGGAATTTCTGTCTGCTTCAATGCAATTATTTTGCATTTAGTGTGCCTCAGTAGCAATAAAACTCTGGCCACAGAGTTAATTTGTTGACTATAAATGGTCTGTGAATTTTTACTTTTGAAAGAGAAATCTTACAAAAGAAATGCTATTAACAAAGTGTATTTGTGATTTGAGGGAAAAACATTTTTCTCTAAGATGCATCCCTATGCCTTGCTTAGATTGCTTGCAGCAATTTCAACCATTACTGCAGAGTCTGACTTAGAATGCAGAGGGAGCAATGTGTCTATATATTAGTAAGGCCTTTCATTAAATCTTTACTTTTAAAAATAATTAGTTCTTTTAATCTATAATGGAACATGGGCTTACAGGCTGTCTGTGATTAAAATTAAGCCTTATTTGTCTTTTAATATGGTGCTATGTTCATCTGTAATTGAGTAGGGATCGATGCCAGCCCTGTGATGGGCAGTAAGCTTATCCAACATGACGGAGATAGATTTCAGGGAAGACAGACTTTGCTGTTTCTGTGTACAAGTGGGATGAGTAGACCGTATCAGGAACATTTAATTATTTTGTAGGTAATTATTCATTTGAGGGACACAAGTTTCGGAGCAGAATTGGAATAGGAGGAGGACCAATACAATTACCATTTGCTTAAGTACACTGTTTGCGCTGGTAGCTGGAAAGTCATAATGAGCTTTTCATTACATTTGAATAAAGGAATGTTTTATTTAATAATAAAGGCTCGGAATACTGTTTAGTATAGTAAAACTAACTTGACGGAAAAGGAATCAAAAAACGAAAATATCAAGAGAAAGCATATGGTGGATCAGTAGCATGGATTCTTTCAGTATTTTTTTTTTTCTCTCTTTTGTTAAAGTGCTTTTCTTTTCTAGAATCGAACAGCAACCTAGTTTGAGATGGGCCTCTGGAGGTCATCTAGTCTAGCTCCCTGGTCACAGTAGGACTGGTGAGATCAGAATTCTCAGGGCTTGTCAAGTTGAGTCTTGAACACCTCTAAGGGTGGAGATTCTGTATTGTTCTGGGCATCTGATCCCATATTTGACCACCTCTATGGTAAAATTAAATAATTTTCTAATATCTTATCAGGATTTCCTATGTTTGAATGTGTTTTCATTGCCTGTCAACCTGTTGCTGTGCACCTCTTAAAAAAGTGCCTCTGTTTTCCCTGTATCCTCTGAGCGGGCAGTTGCAGGCAGTAGTAAGGTGTCCTCTTAGGCCTCTCTTCTCAAGGCTGACCAAACCTACCTCTTGATGCCTCTTCATGTATGCTGTATTTCCCTGCCTCTGCTTGTCTTGGTGGTCTCCACTGGGCTCATTCCAGTATGTCAGTATCTTTCTTTTATTGGGAAGCCCAGAACTGGACACAATACTCCAATGCGGTCTAACCTTCAGCATACGTAAAGAAGAGACAATGAGGAAGATGTGTTTGATATTTCCCCTAGCTTACTGTATCCAGTTGCAGTGGCTTTCCCTGCTAGAGAGAATGTGCTTGGTGGGAGAAATCAATGCCCTTATCCAGAACAGGAAATTTTGAATAACTGTATTCACAAAAAATTCTGTTTGGCTTATGCTCATCCAGTCCCTGACTGTATGCAGTAGAATAATGTCATATGTCAAAGCTTAAACTTAAAGTTATTGAAATGCTCCAAATTCTTCTCCAAAGTAACTGAATCAAGTGAACGGTGTTTCAGCTTGGGTAAGCTGTAGTCTTCTCTAGTCATGTGAGCAGAGTAAGAGGAAAAATTGTTGAGGAAATTATTTGCTGTGATTTAATTGCTTAGTTCTAATGATGAGATTATAATCAAGTTGAGTATTTAGAGCTAATGTCAGAACAGCATCCTTTGGTTTCTTTTTTTTCTGCCAGTATATAGTGGAGTAGAAAATGCTTTTCATTTATGTAAGGAATCTGGTGGGTCAATCCCTGCACCCTATCATTTGTCCCTAGATAAGGGAAATTAAATTTTCTTTTCTAGATATAATAATTCCTGGTTATTTATTGTTAAAAAAAATAAAGCTGTCTGTACCATTTATTTTATGGTATTATAAGATAGTACAACAAATGCGCATACAAAATTATGGATTTTTCTATGCTTCTCCAAACTGAGTTTGAGTATGTATACACAGCAGGTGTAAGTGCAATGGGTGAGTATTTAGCTATCTTTAATTATCTGGCTTGGGCAAGACAAGAAATCTAGCAAAAGAAGATGCTGAAGGGACTAAAGTTCTCCACTGTGCATTGCCATGGCTAGATCACTTTCAGAATGTGTTTAAACCCAGATGAGTTCTCCTGCTCTACTTTTATAGGGGGTATTCACAATAATTTCTCCTAAATTCATGACATGCTACTGAGCTTTTTGGTAAGGAAAAATGTTTTCCTTCTTTTCTTATAGGCCCACATCAGTTTTAAGCGACTGAATATTGAAGTTATTCGAAACTCACAGGTTTTACTTAAATATTTTCAAAACACACACAAAAAAATTTTTGCTCAGAGAATAAGACAACACTTCAGTTTCATTTGTCCTCTTTTTTTCAAACTTTCAGAAGCATGATTTTCCTACAGTATCAACATGACTTACTTGAGACTGTGATTTCCATTGGAACAGTGGGTATCTGTGTATATGAACTGAAAAGTTTTGGAGCCGTTTTGAGTTCTACCTGTCCAGCACATCATTTGGTTAAGATTTATGGATGGTTAATTTTGGTTTGCAAGATTAAGCTAATATTTGTTTTAAAGGTTGTATTTTAGGACCTAGTAATACAAACAGAAATTTTGGAAGAGGGATTTGTGTGTCTTGCACCATCCCAATCTAAATATGACCAATCATCTAAAGCAGTCTTCCAAGGAAAGTGAAGAATTGGAATGCCAGCATTGCCCAGGAATTACTTTTTTGCCACACTGTAAACATTTGAAAAATGAATTTGTTAACACAGTCACTGACAAATCCTTAGATGCATTGCCCCATTGGCAAGGGCTCCCAAAATAAAGTAAGCATTCGTGGTGTTTAAAAATCATGCATTACCACAGAGATTCTTGTAGCAGTCTCAGCACACATTTGTTCCAAACAGCAACTCACTACAATAGTATTGGTGTCTAGAGATTTTTTATATCTTTATTTCAAATTCAGTGCTAACTTTAATGGAGGACTTCATAAAAATCCAGGCAAACTGCAAGTTCTTTATAGTAACTTTTACGATAAATTTAGCATTTCCATCTACTACTTTCTATTGCTTTAAAACATCCACTGGGAAATGTTGAGATACCTTGTCCTCTTGTTCACTGGTGTTCATCAAACATGGAGGACTTTTCAAACCGTAGAGATCCCTTTGCATGGCTTGAGAGAAGAATGTCACTCGAGATAGGACGGGTGAAAGTATGCATGCTTGGGGGACTTAAGAAACATTTGGAAGAGAGACACTGACTGACATGTCTGAAAGGAAGGTCAACAGTGAAAGACTGAAAAGATTATCGTGACCAAACAAAACCAATTCCTACACAAAATTACTGGAGTGGTAGGAAATAGTGTTCCCCCCGCGTGCCACAGGTTACAGTGTGGTTGCTGATGTTTGCAGATCATTACTGCATAGAAGCAAAATATTAACTTTAAAGCCTGAGGGTTAAATGATGATGGGGACTTCTTATATTACATTTTTGTTGTGGTTTGTGCGGAGCAAGTTATGTGAGACTTTTGAACAATCAATCTAGAGATTTTTTGTTAAGCAGCAGTTTCAAGGCCATTGGGTACCTGTTCTCTTATGCTGTACAGTAATCCTCCAAGGAACACGAGTTGCAAAAAGCCAGAGTGTTTTTGAGACAAAAGTAAAGGTGAAGCACTTTAGAGCTGCCAAACACTTAGCTGTGTCCTTCCCTCTTTGGTCTTAGGTTTTTTTAATCCCCCTACCAATTCCTCCAACTTCATTATTAGTGCAAGACTGTATTCTTTGATCTTTGGCACTCATCATGTTTTAACCCTTACTTTGCAAAAATAAACTCAGGGTTTTAACCTAAAGTTAGATACACATCCTATAGCTGTAAAGTCCAAGACTGGGTCTTTGAAAATCTTGAAAATTTCTCAAAGATATTCTTAATCTTAACTGATTGGTCATAGTGGTATTAATGTAAACATTACTGCTCGAGTAGTCAGAAACCTTCTAATTCTTTGCCTATACTTACTCGATGTTAGTTTGTACCCCTTTATTTCAGCTCTTACATTATCCTCTGTCTCAAACAGTCACTCGTTTTCATGGTGTTGGACTGAGAGTGAACTGCCTTGCTTTGAACACGGGGATTTTTAAAGAACTGTAGGCAGGGTATCCCTGTATCTCAGGGGTATTCCTAGAAATAAAACTTCTGAACATTCTAGACCTCAGATCTTCTATGACATTCAAGAGACATTCCACGTTTGTTTGAGAAACCACGCACTTTTAAGTGGCACTGAGATTCTGTTGCCTGTTTTGTTTCTTTCTATAAGTTTATCAGTTTAAACTTAATGAGATAAAGACAATATCAAACATCCTAGAACCTCAGAGAGATATGAGTGTGACATGAGATGACGGACATTTGACTCTGCTCATTCAAGGTAAAAAAACCTCTTAACAAATATTTAGGTCAAAGAAAATATAATAAAGAGAAGGCAAAGCTACAGAAGAAAAAGTACTTCTTAGAAAGTAATACAATCCTTCACACCACCTGAACACATACATACAGGAAGAGAATGTGAAGAGAGTTAGTGTTTCTGAATTTGCAGGTTGTAACTATTTACACGTGCAGTTATACCAGCTTCTGAAATGGGAGCTTGAGCCACTGGTATAACAAAACCCCTCTATGCCAAATTAAGTCTCGGTAGGGCTGGGATGAAGATTAAATGATCTCCACCATAAGTGTAGTACTGACCCCGCTAGCTAAATTTCAGAGGTCTGAAAGGAAGAGTGCAGTTTAGAACTGACCTTTCCCTGATTAATTACCACCTCTGAACCTGATTATGTTTCACATGCTATTCACCAGTATTAATTCCCTGTACAACATGGTTGAATGCATATGTACTTGTCAGTCTTGCTTTGTAAAAATTAATTAATAGATGAATGTATGAATTTTAACTTTTTTGCTATTGTTTCGCATATTTATTTTACTTTGTGCTAAGCAATTCTTGCTTAGAATACCCTTCCATATATGTTGGACTATGAAACGGTGTATTCTTTGTCTATACAAATTAAACCTACTGTGTGCATAATTATCTATACATGAAAAAGGAAAATTAAAACATAACATTTTTCTTATTAGAAATGTACACAAGAGGGGTTTTAGAATTATTTTTCTACATAAATTAAGTTCAAATTAAATGTCAAATACAATTTGGTGTACAAAGTTTGAAATATATGATAGTCCTTGGAGAAAATCTAAGCCCTCAGATCTCCTAGCCAAATTGTTATTTGCATAATAGTAAGCTATAAGGTTATATATCATTATATGGCAGAACGCCAGACCATAATCTGCACAGTAAAGCTACTGAAAACTTCAATCTGAAAAGCATTCATCTTAGAAAAGAGTTTGTGTCTTCTATAAAATATGAAGCATATTGCCTTTTTTTTTCCCCCTCGAGCAAACAGAATACTGCAATCCATTTCCAGCATTCTTCTAGTTCAGCTGCGGTAGACACAAATGTAAAATGAATGTTGACATATTTGTTTAACATCCCTGAACAGATTAAACTGCTTTAGAACTTCCTCAGTAATCAGCCTTGAAAAATATAAACTAACATTCTCATCCCTGGGTAGATCAAATTGTTTCAAAAGTTATTCATTAATCAGCCAAGCAAAACACGTTAAAGAAAATAACAGCACGTTCTTTGCAGATATGCTGAATTCACTGGTTTCACCACGTAGTGTCGTTCTTCTTATACGTATGTAATTAAGACACTATTTTTAAACATTATTGATATTAAACATCTTTTTAATTCATGACAAGTTGAAGAAAAGTATATGAATGAATCTATCCAGAAGTAGCTAATGTCCATGATTGCATGTGTGGAGGTGTCACTTTCTTGGTCCTGTGGACAAATTGTATTAGCTACAATAGTTGTATTAGCTGAACTAGGCACTGGCACTAGCCTTCACATGCTCTTACAAAAATGTCCCAGAGAGTGCTGGTTTTACCTAGGGTACGTGGGACTAGCTGGGGAGAGCAAGATCAAGAAGGTGCAGATTCTGGAAAAGCTTTCCAGGAGTGAAAATAATACCAAAAGATGTAACAGATTTTTTTTTTTCCCCATTCAGAAATAATAAGTAAACTGGGTCAACTTGATGATACTGTGATTTGATCTGCATAAGGTCATGGTCTGTTTGTAGGTAGAAAATGGCAGGGGTATTTTGACAGCAAAATCACTGGTGAAATTAAAAATAATAGTTATAATCTATATTTTGTATTATATCAAGAATGTTGTGTTTAGGATACGATTTGATTTTGATAAGTAGCTGAGGATTTTGTTTGATATGATGTAAGAGATTTGGAACCCTAAAGTAACTTACAATACACAAAGTGAGCTTTATTAAGAATGTTTTTTACTTATAATGCCTTTAGTATCAAACTTTGTTATATTACAATGTTGCAGATATATTTTGATAGCTTTGCACTATCAAATAACTGCTTAGCTTTGGCTTCTTTTCATGAAAACTGCAAGAGAGGCCACATATTTACAGATGAGACTGTCATCTCAAGTGAGTTCAGGTATACTAGCTTCTAGACTTCATTCGTGCAAATGGTTACCAATAAGAATGTCCAAAATAAAACCATTTAAAAATGTTCTAATCTGATTAAATATCTTCATCATGGTACGATTGGCTGTTGCTATCTAGCATAAAAAGTTTTAGCACAATAAAAATGGCATTGATTTTCAGAGGGCTCTTACTACAAGTTACCGATTCCCAGTGTGAAGTTGAGGAATTGTAACGTTCACTTGATATTGCCATCCTGGAACACCCAATAGGTTCTTAAGTTTCAAGAACTGCAGTGAATGCTTTGTTCTGTCTCATACTTGCTTGGCACTAAGAATTCTTCAGGGACTGTAATAGGAAGTGACGTTAGACAGGTAATTATTTTCATGTAACATAGTAATTCCCAGTTCAACAACTGGGAATTATTACAACTATTTTGATTCATGCAATTAATATCCCCTATAGGCATAAATAAAAACTTTGCAAACACGGGTATTTTTGCCAGTCATCATTGTTCAGGTGTGTAGTGTTTTAAACCTCTTGTAGCTATTGGTCATGCTGATATTGACCATTAACGTGAAGACATACACACATATTAAATGTGCAATACACATCGGACTCAGCTGCCTTTTTAACAAACGAACACAAGACTACTTTATCAAGTCAGAATTCCCTCATCTTATCGTAAAAAACTGAAATGTAACGATTACTTCAGGTACTGGGAATAAATAAGCTAAGAGTGAAGGCAAAGCAGCAGGTATCTAATCCTAGCTAGTCACTATTGTCAGAATTTATTGGTATTTTTCCAAACTGAGCTCACTTGTTATTTAAACTACAGTAAACTGATACAACACCTAGTGATATCCAAAGGCAATTTGAACTCTAACTGAAAAGCAGTACCACTGAGGCGTATAAAATATGCAGCAACTTTACACCAATTCATTACGTATGTCAGAACGTTCTAGCATCAAGTACCTCATAGCTGAAATCTTCCTTTAGAGGACATTTATCTAATTTTTATTGATGATAATTTTTATGCAAAATTATACATTTTTAGGATCTATAATGCTTTTAAATTGGGTTGTGGGGTTGTTTATTCAAACCAAATAACAGACAAATTTTACAGAGATTCCAAGATAGTAAAGCTTATAAAAATAAAAAAATCCCTCAAACAAAATCAAGAAACTGTATAAAACCTATGAAATCTAAAAATATATTACATTGACAGAGACACCACAGTAGGTTATTTGAATAAGCTCAGTGTTATTCCTTGTTTATAATTACTGCCTTGAGCTGAACTTTCTGAATTTTGTAGTGATTTATACTACCTCTAAGCACTGGTTGTTTTTTTAATACATTCACTTTAAATGTTGTTACACAGTTTTTAACTTACAGTCATTAAAGCCTGAATTTGGTTAGGAAATAGATGAATTAAAAGTAGAAAGTGAAGACATTTTCTTAGTAAGAATTATCTATGCTCTGAGCCTTCTAAATATTAAAGAAATCATTCTAAGAGTTATTGCGTTGATGAATATGTCTTCTATAGAACTGGGTCCCTGTTCTTGCAAAACAAGACTCACGAATCTTTCTAGGAAGGATTCTTGTTTATTGGTATTAATTAGAAACAAGGAGACTAGTCTCTGCACTGCCAGGGCAATTTATAATATTAAGATGAAGAATTCTTTTGAGTCTGATTTTTTCCGACTCAAAGGTCCAAAAGTGGTTTATCACGTTTATGTATGTATTTTGTGAATGGCACATAAACATGTTAAGGCAGCCACCTTTGAACTGCTGTAGAATGCAACAAATTATGGAGAAAAAACACATTAATAAGATAACCTAAGTGAATGTATGTAGGAAGCTTTACGAGAGGAGATACCTCAAACTGAACTTTCAGACGGTAATTTGAACTGAACTTTTAAACCTCGGGAGCAGATTAGATTTAGAAAAATGTTGTTCTCACCGGTAATACCCACACTGAACATGAACAAATGTATAGAATAAGATACATAGACCTTGACACATTCTCTCTTTGGTCAAAATAGAAGCAGCAATCTGCAGAGGGGTATTCTGAAGAAGCTTTCAGAAAAAATGTAAATTCTCTTCAAATAGTAATTTTCAGGTCAGTTGTTCTAAGAAAGTAGGAGAGTGTGGGTTCCTAGGAGCTTTGTCTTGCACGAAATAAAGGACCCGGTTGCTTCTCTTGGGATCTTCCTATTTTGACCCTGTGTGAAAAAGAAAAAAGGTTTTATTTTTGTCTCAACTATAAACCATGATTATTGTATGTAATTTAATGGCTTACATAAACTTAACTCTTTTTTCCGTATCTTTTTTGATGGAGTGCTGCTTATGCCAGTTTCCTATGTTTTCCTCTTTTGTTCAGTAAGGCAGTTAAGAATACATTCTAAATGCATGTTTAACCTCTCTAATATAAATATTCATACAGTGTATGTGCGTAACTCCTTTTCAGAAGACAGGTAAGGTGATGGATTTTCAAATTCAAACCACTGCTTTGAAAATGCCTCTAGTAATCCAGAGGCCCAAACTCAACAATTTTAATCACGAGAGCGACAAGTCTGATTCTGGAGCTCAACAGTGAGTTTGTGGTCAATATTCCAGTGCAAGATATCTCTAGACAAAAGCATCACTCAGTAAATGAAATCAGATATGTAATATATGCATCCAAACCTACTAGGTTCCTAAGTGCCCTTTGCCCACTACAAAATATGAATGTTCTCCCATGCATCACAATTCTTGCCTAGCTTTTGGTGGCAAACAGAAAGTGTCATGACACTGCCCTCAGACAAAGAAATATTAAAGTTGCTGTTCAAACCGAAAGGGAGGTATGTGGCCTGATCTGCCATGTACTCTTTGGGTCACCAAGAGATCTCATTAAGACTGTGCTAGGTCGCTGGGATATGTCTCTTGCCGTTAACAAGAGCAGTCTGGTGACCAAGAAACGTCCTGTCTGTACAAGGGAAACACACGTGAACTCCAGCCTGACAAGGCTGCTGTATCGTTCAGGGAAAGAACAACTCTGTGGCAGCCATCATGACTGGCCCTCTGCGTAACTGTCTGGTGAACCCTGAAAGTCGTCCTTATTATGCAGATAGTTGGAAGCATGAACAGTGTGAGATTAATGGCATTGGTTCGTCTGTGTAAGACTGCCTGGAAGCATTCCAGTGAAGTAGAGAATGCCTTAACTTTTATTATTGTAGTAATTACATTCCTGAATTACTTTCATACTTGAAACAATGTTAAATACATAACTGATAACTATCAGAGGGTATAGAGAACTTCTTGACTATTGCTAATGAAGTAGGTAAATGTCAGAATTCATGATGTGGCTGTTAAATTTCAGTAAACATTCTTTCAATAATCAATTCTAATCCTGCAGATTTAGAATGTCTGTTCTATTAGTTCTAAATTAAAGGCACCTCTGTGAACTCTCATTAAAAGCTTTCATTGTACCTTTCCCCCCTTTTTAGATGCAATAACACCAGTAATTGGTAATTCTCCATACTGCCACTGTTTGCACAGGATCTTGTTCACCCCATCATTCTAATTGCAGTTGCTTTAAAATAAAAACTTCTCTTAAGAAAACAGTAATCAAGCCCAAATCCCAACATTTCTAATATATGCTGCCGCAGTAGGAGTTTTTTTCTTTGAATTTCTAATTAAAAACCTTTTAAAGAAAGACAGCTTGAGTCTGAAGCTGTCAGGTCTCCCCTTGTCCTTGATGCATACCGGGCGGGGAGAAGGCAAGAAAGAAGATTTTATTTTTAAAGAAGCTCTAGTTTCTTGAGACATTTGTATTCAGATATTACTCTCTTTCTCATGGGAGCACAGCCCTACTCTTCAAATGAAAAAGAAATAATAAAACACATCAGGAACAGTGGACCTCAGACCTACTCTTTCTCTCCTTGTCTTGGAATGTTATTTCCATACAGAAAACTACTCTGATGGGACACTTGTAAATGGCAGGGAGTTCAGCCCTTGTGGATCTTCTCCCGAAATTGGATTTTTGCTTAAGCAAACAGCAAACCATGCAGCAGGGAAAAAGCTATTTATTTGACTGCCTGTTGAAAAGCCTTACGAAAATACAATTCAGTCTGCTACCATCAGTGAAGTCAGTCTAGTATGCACTGAAAAAAGAACCGTTTTACCTCAGTTCGATATTGAAACAATCTTTTTAAGTGCAAAAAAGAAAATTAATCCAAATTTTAAAATTTTTTATAGTAGGGATCATGCAATTCAGCGGTTGTCATTAAGCACAACTTTCACTAAGTGCTATCAAAAATCACTTTCTATGTGTGCTTATAGGTATCTGCCTACTTTATGGAGAAACTAAGAATCTAGACAAATGGAAAGAAAATGGGGATATTTTCTTCTTCTTTAGGTTCTTTTTCGTCTTTCAAAGGTCCTCAGTTTGAATGAATAGTTATGAATGCTGAGAATGTGTATGGTATCTTTATCAGTCTTTGTATTACCATAATTAATATCTAAAAGTATGGAACAATCTACAGGTGGGAAAGTCCTTGTAGAACAGTGACTGCAAAATCACAGTTGTTTGGTAGATGTCAAATCAGTGGCTGCATACGAGAAGTGAAAGCGAAGTACTTTGGACTACACAGCTGAATCTCTAGTCTAAAGTTGTAAACTGCATTTCTGTAAACAGGCTCGAGGGTCTGGTTTCAGTACCTTACCACCCTCACCGTGAAGAATTTCTTCCTTACATCTACTTTAAATCTATGCTCTTGGAGTTTAAATCCATTATCCCCCATCCTATCACTACATGCTGTTGTAAAAAGTCCCTCTCCAGCTTCCTTGTAGGACCCTTTAGGTACTGGAAGGCTGCTGTGAGGTCTTCCCAGATCCGTTTTTCCTCCAGGCTGAACAACCCCAACTCTTGTAGCCTGTGTTCATAGGAGAGATGCTCCAGCCCCTTGATTATCTTTGTGGCCCTCCTCCAGGCCTCACACGTGCAAGGTCCATGTCCTTCTTGTGCTGGGGGCCCCAGAGCTGAATACAGCGCTCCAGCTGTGGTCTCACCAGAGCAAAGTGGAGGGGTAGAATCACCTCCCTCAACCTGCTGGTCAGACCACTAGGAATTCTTGATCCATAAAATTGTTTTAGTGGTTAAAAAAATCGACTGAACTGAACAGTCCCATTACCACCCTATAAAATCACTCTGTGGATATTTAATTAACAAAGCTTAGAACAGCAGTGTTATGTAATACATATATATATATATGAATTTTCACATATATATAGATGTTATATCAGACTATCTGATTATTTT
This sequence comes from Buceros rhinoceros silvestris, assembly GCF_000710305.1. NCBI lineage: Eukaryota > Metazoa > Chordata > Aves > Bucerotiformes > Bucerotidae > Buceros > Buceros rhinoceros. The sequence goes on from NW_010397130.1 coordinate 73,206, forward strand.
TGCCCATTAGCAACAGTGCATTCGTAACAATAACAACTTTTCCACTGGCTTCACATGCAGTAGGACCAGGACCCCAAAGAGTAGCTAGGTTCTGGATCTGATTTTATCACTATTTTCACAGATTAAAAGTTGCAGGTATTAAATATATGCTTTTCTTTCATCGTAAGATCTTTCCAGATTTGCTGAAGCATAATGTAGTACTGACTTTTCATATTTTTTCTAATGTTTATTGTAATATCAAGGAAAAATAAGGTTTGAAAATAAAACAAATCAGTGAATGCTAAATACTGGTGGAATCGTAAAGGTAGTATTAGCTGAACTGCAGAGTAAATTCTGTTGAATTAAACTGGGTGCTAGCAAGATAAGAAAGTTGGACAAACCAGGTTTTTAGAAGACAATAGACTGCGGTAAAACTAAAGCAAAGAAAGGTACCCTTTTACTAATCAAAAGATATTTTAAAATGTTTTTCTGTCTCTGTGGAAATCTTCGTGCTGACTTCATGGTATGTTGTTATTATGATATTTAGGCTATGTATAAAGCTGTTATGTAATGAAAAAGGCATCATTCTGGGGTGGTTTTAATTAATGTTTTCAGATAATTGGAGCATTTCCTGTGCTTGTGCCAGGTACCTTATATGTTAATATCAAAAGATTTTATTCTAATACCACCAACTATAATTGAGAGTGGATGCATATGAATTCTCAGTGGCACTGGGGGGAAAAATGCTCCAAAGGCACACTAAATGTATGCATTTTGTGTTTTAGGGGAACAGCGGTGCAATTACTGTATAACCCTCACTTACCAACCATTTTAACCTCAATTTAATGTGTGTGCCAGTTCTCCCAGAATGACCTCGATGCAGTACTGAATGTTTTGCATTTTTAACAGGCTCAAACAGATACAAAGAAATGTAATCCCGGTTAATGGGGTATTATATCCAAACCTCATTTAACATTTTATAGATCGTATTTATTAAAAACTTCTATTTATTTACAGTATATTGAGTAAAATCCCTTTAGTCGGACTAGAGCACTTTATGTATTGCACTGAGCATCTGATCAGTGATTAGTTTATATGTGGAGAGATGCTATTTAAAGACTTACAAAGTCCCTTGAAATAAATTGTGCCCTCCAGCTAAAACCTGACACAATGCAAATAGTACGTACAGTATTCTGTATAGCTTCCAGTGGCAGACTGCTGTTTTTGAGATTCCTCAGAGGCATCTCCATCCTCAGCTGTATGAGCCAAACTTTTGTGGATTGGTGCCTTTGAAAACTTCAAATGCTGTACAATGCTATCAGGGCAGTGGAGGAGCTGGTCTCAAAGTCCACTATTCAAACTTCCCTCAAGGACAGTTTCATTAGAACTTTGTACATGGACAGTTCAAAAGACTGGCTATTGATTTTTGCTCAGAAGTCCTCTCTCTTTTCTCGTATTGTTCAACATTTTGACAGAATTTCAAAAACCACAAACTGTGGCAGCAGAAGATTCCAGCTAGGATTTTACGCTGTTCATTTGATTTCTTCAGGCCACATCCTTCCTGTGTCCTTGTCAACACTACAAGGAGAGGAGCCGTCTTAGAAGATTTGCTAAAAGGCAGAAGCAATTTCACAGCAATCTAAAAAAAATCTGACCTTTCCACATACAGAAAATCTCTCTTAAGTAAATAACCTTTTTAGCTGTAAAATTTTGCTGAGGCATTCATTTATCAAAAACATAGATAAAAATCACTCTGTGTGTATCTCTTCACCATTTAAAAATTGCATTAAAAAGAACCTACCACCAATGCACGTGAACTGAGTAAAATGCCTCTAGCAAACAAAATCATTGCATTTTAAAGTAGATCTGTTGATTGAAAGTTTGCGATGCTGGAAGATGAGCAATTAATGAGGACCATCTGCACTTCCCATCCTTGCTCCTATTTCCATTTTCATGGACAACGTGTAATGAGGTTCATTTAGCCTCGACTGCATTCCCAGGATATAGAGTAGATCAAAATTAATAGGATTTATGAAGAAGCTAATGAATGAGCAGGGCAAATATTTCTGTTTAAGGAATAGCATGATCTACTTGATCTTTATGAAAGATATTGCAAGTCTTTTAATTGCTAGGTGCTTACATACGACATTGATGTTTGACAAGGCTGACATTTTCTCACCTTTTTCTTGATTTCATTGAACGTATTTTGAAATTAAAAAAAATCAGGATAAATACCTTTCCTAAGCTGGGGTAACCAAACAGGTTTTTGAGAACAAATTTGTTAGAGCTTTTTGAAAGCCTTTTGGTATCTTTCCATGTATGCTAGTATGTTCCATTTTATTTTATTCATGATCTACATAACCTGTCTTTATGTGACTTCTGAATTCCTAAGCTTTCAGACTTCAGAAGAACATTCAAATAGGAACTTATCATAAAAAAATCCAAACCAAAACAAAATTGTTAGGGTGATCTCTTATTCAGCAAGACAAGAAAGCACAGTTAATTTCCCAACTATGCTTAAATCTTTATTTCCAAGACAGAAACATTTCCACACATAGATGAGGTAGCCAGCATACAAATCAAATATACTACCAAGTACGTTCAGTATATTAATAATAATATTTTAATTAGCCTGTTGCTACACATTGTAAGACCTCTCTCTAATTAATAAGGTTTCACGAAAGGAAGAGGACTTGTCCATGTCTGTCAGATTTCAGTATTGTAGCATTTTCTAATTTTTCATTATTAGAACGTTTCCCTGCACAATATGGCTTCAGTTTTAACTATGGTGTAAAAGTGAGAGATTATTTGGATAATGAACTTTGAATACTCCTCACAGTGTTAATACTAGGTTAATAGATGCCTAACCTAGTAGCTTGTTGTACTGAACAGATTACTGTGCTCAGTCAGTTACGAGTTTTCTGCTAACTGGTTTTTCTTTGTTTATTTTTATAAATACTCTTTTACAAGAGGCAAGATCCAAAGAAATCAGTTTGGACTGTTGCTACCCATTAAGCTGTTTTTCCTAATTCTTCTCTTACAAAAAACAAGGATGCTTATTTCTTGATCCTTCTTTAATACAAAAAGTATTTCATATGATTAAGAATGAGTAGTACCTGAATTATACTCTTAGAACTTTTAAGGAAAAAAATGTGAGAGAAACTTTTTGTAATTTTAGACCTAAGAATGGCTGCCAGCAGAAGACAACTTGGCATAGCCATAGGTACTATTCAGTTAAGGTGTTTTCTCTTCCAATATGTAGTTGGAAATCTATCAGATCATGGGAAAAAAAATAAACAAAATACGTAACATGAGTCTCAGGTATTTCAGACAGGTAAAATACTGTAGAGTTTCTTGTGCCTAAACTCAGTAAGTGCAGTAAGAATCCCTCACTTTCTTTCATTATCTTTGTCCCACGAGTTCCCCGAAGAGCTGCTGCTACTCCCCCTCCCAGGACAGTGTGTTTCAGAGATTGTTCAGTTTCATGACACTTCTTATTCTTTAATGACTTTGTTTTCTCTCAGCATGGGTCCCAGAGCCATGCATTCTTCCTTCTCAGATTACCCCTATGTGTATTTTCTTTGTCCTGCATTGCTATGATTTGTTCTGAAAAACATACAGGGACTTGTGGTATTAAAAAATGTTTAATTCTGTTGAAATTGGAAACCACTGAGGCATTTGTCAAGTGTGAAGTTAATTTTTATTTTTTTATTTATTTATTTTTAGAACATTTTGGAGATGGCTGAATTGACGTGGAAGTTTTGGGTTGCATTATTCTGATTTTTAATGACAGAACTATTTTTAGTAAGATAATTTTTGGTCACTCCAAATTATTTTGTTATCTAAAATCAGTATGTTTCTAATGTAGGTGTGTATAGCCTTCTCACGGCATCTTTAAAAAATATGTTTACATTTATTTCAAACTGAGAAGATTTAAGTTTAACTAACTTTGAAAAGTCCAACTTTGGACGTTTTCTGAATAGAAAAGTACTTTCTAAAAAACCTAACTGTTTTTAAAATAAAAGTCCTAGTATCTTTCATCTATAGAAACAGTTTACAAAATTTAACTTACTATTTCAGGTTTTGATTTAAAAATCTATTTTACAGTAAATGTGCTATTAGAAAAGAATGCTTATCTCTTTAAGAAGCTGTGACTGTGTATTTTAAGTTTTTCGGACTGGAGCTTTTAAATTTTCCCTCAAATCCATGGGCACATGACAACAGGAGAAATATTTAATGATCCTCTTCTATGAGTCACTGTACCTGTTTCATTTATATTGTTGTGAAAAAACCAAATCAGTAAACACACACACATCCAGGCACCCACCAGCTCTCCCCCTCTCTGCAAAAAAAAAAAGTTACAGTGCTCAGGCTGCACAAAGCCACTGTTCCTCAAACCCCAGCCAGGCTAGAGTCTCTGAAATACAACGGGAAAACACAGGAATCTTCAGCCCCAGTGATGGTTCTGAGGTTATTTTGCCGAGGCTAAAAGAGGAGATCAAAAGACACTGATCTGTTAAAAGACAAGCCCTAAATAAATTGATGCATTTGTACAATGACAAGAGGGAGCTTACAACATGTTAGTGAAAAAGGCAGCAAGCCAGGAAGGCTGATTCAGAGGATATGAGAGTTTTGTGAAAACCTTAGCAGCAGATCTGCAGCGCACCAAATTGAGGTCACCCATACAGGTTTTGTAATCTGGGCCACTTGAATCTAAAATACAAAATGGTGAAATCCTCCTTTTGCTCCAGCTTTTGGAAATAAGCGCCAAGATTTCCTCCTTGTCTTTGGCTTCGTACCAGTGTTTCAGTGGCTCGTTACACAGCTCTTGCCTTCGTGTTCTGGCAGAGGGTCTCTCTGGAGAGTTCAAAAGAGGGGCCAGCTAGGAAGGCGTGTTCTCCTTCAGATAACAGTTGATGAGATGGCTGTTTTTCTGGTCCTCTGCTTATTCAGTGGATCCTTCCTAGCTGGCATTTTATCTCAATCTGAGGCAGAAATTGCCCCAATGACAATTTGTAAAGCTGTTGCTTATCTCGAATCCATGGCCTGTATTTTCCTCCTTTTAAATGACCACGTCTACGAAGCTTGGTATGTAACATCTAATCATATATTTTTAAAAGTTTATTTCTAAATTAAGGTAGTGCTCAGGAGATTGAGTTAATGCAGACTTTTTCTGTCTTCTTAATAAAAGCATTTTTACTTAGAGCAGGATGCATGAAGGAGGGCATTTCCTCCAGTTGGACATTCGCATCAGCTCATCACCTGCAGTGAGGTATATCTGATTCTGCCTAGTCATGAAAGTTCTGGTCTATTAATGAAAAAAACAATCCAACAAGCAAAAACAACTGCACTTGCAGCATTTTATGATTATATTATTAGTATACAGGAATTACACCTTTTCCTGTACAGGTCACTATTTTATCTCAGATTGAAATATTCTAGAACTCTGTGACTTTTCAAAAATTTGCAATGGTATTTTGTCTCTTTTTTGTTTGTTTGTGTTTTTGTTCTTTTTTTTTCTCTCCAGAACTGGTGAAGGGCAAATAAAAACTTACTTGCAAAATTCTACCTCTTCTACAAACAATTAAATAACTTTCCTTCTTCAGAAGCCTTGGCAATGATATCTTCAAATAATCAACTATTTGGTTATTACTGAAGACAAGAAACTCTGAATTTCAGACTTGTATTTGTAGTGACTTGGGAATTCCTGTTTTCCACATTAAGTAAGGTGAAGAAACATATTCTAGTTAGCCAAGAAAGTCATACGTCTACAGGTGTGGCTTCTTGGTTTACTGGAAAGCAGTATTAGGAACCATAAAATACCTCGTACTGTTCTTTCCCAAGGCTTCCTATGTTGTGCTCTTGGTAAACAGGGAGAAGGTTTTGCAAAAGAGTATTTATCTTACTACTCATACTCATAAATATTTTTGGAAGTTTATGAGAATAGGCTTTCCGTGGAGGCTGTAGAATAAGCAGACTAACGGATCAGTGGCTGATGGATCTCTTGGCCCTCAGTGAACACAAGCTGAGTTCCGAGCAGGTTCAAGCTCCTATAATCTTTCTAATATATCTTACCATTGTTTAGATACAAAATGTCATTGAAACAGTTTTCTTGTGTGGGAGGAGGTTTGAATGAAGATGCGTTGGAGAATTTAATCTGCTTATAGTCATGCTGAATTTTCATCCTCACAAATGATCTGGGGAGTTTTCTCTTAGTTTCTGATCAAGTACTTCTAAAACGTTTTGACAGAGTATTGTACTTTAATGTACCCAGTGACATGGCTTTGATATAGTACACCCCCCTGTGCATATGCCCATACACATTTCTATTGCCAGTGAAGATGAGTGGGGGAAAAAAATCACAACAAAACCCCATCCATCAGGTGACAATTTGTGCGAAGAGCTGTGAAGTCATCATCATAGCAGAAACAAATGGCTGTAAAAATACCATATGACTCCTCTTCCTGCCTCCTTGGTGGGAACAGAACTGATGCAAAAGGATTGGGCTGCAAACCAAGAAAATGAATAAACAAATTCCACTACCATTTGGAACTCAGATTTGAGAAAATGCTATCAGGAAGAATCAAGTGTGGGAGTGTGGAACAGAATTGTTTAGAAGGGGAAAAGGACAACCTACAAAGAAAACAGGGAAAACAAGGATGGAAAACAAGGATGGTTTTAAGTGGCATGGTTCACCAGTTTAGTGAAACACTTTATTACCAGTTTAACGCAACTAAATTCAGTGAAGTTGAACTGGCAAGGAGTTACAACAAAATTAAACTACTCAAGCAATTTGGACAAATGAGTTAAAAGCTTGCTGAAAATAGAGAAGGGAACAAAAATTGCTCTCTAGAGGAAACAAGTGTGAAATAATTTTTATGTGGTTTAGTATTAGCTGCCTTTAACATTCCACATAGTGAAAACACGAGGAGCTAGTTTATTCCTGTGTTTCAAAAGATTTTATTTCATCTTAGAAGTCAATGAAAAGAATTCCATTGGCTGCAACAGACGTTAGTTCAGGCTCATCACCTGATAAAAGAGGAGATGGAGAGCGGATATTAATTTCTTCTTTTACTAGGTGACCAAATAAGCTGTACGCAAGCATCCGCCGTCTACTAATATTACTGACTTGTTCAGAAATTGACTTCTAAAGCCTAGCAATACTTTATTGTTGCATCTTACTTTAACCAAATTATCAGTATTGTCACCTTATAGTTTACATTTATATGAATTTACAGGCTCTTTTTGCCGATTTCAGATTTTAGCTGTTCTTAATTATATAGCATCTGAAGTGTTTAGGAAAAGCTTATAGTCTTTTATACAGGCTTAAATCTGGGCAGAAGTCTAAATTACATTATTGGGATTGTATGCTGTCTGGCATTATTTAACTTATTCCAGCAGTTGTCCTTGATATTGGTCAGCACAGTCCAGCTGTGAAATATTTTAATACAGCATTACCCAGAGCATTTGCATACATATTAAATACAACAAGGCAGTGATGTGATGGAATAGTTAGAGCTCAAAACAGGTTGCCTCTTTGAAGGACCATATTTGAGTTATAGACATTTGGCCATACCTGTTTCTTACTCTGTTTATTCCCTTCAAAGAAACTGTAGATTCATGGATTTTGTCATATATGCATAAAATATTATCTACTGGCCTAAAGCAAACAAACAAAAGGCCAGTAGTTTAAAAATTCTCTATCATCTAAAAAAATTACAGTCAAATTCACAGAAAGTTTAGGTCTCAAGCCATAATGCTATCCTGAACAGAAAATACAAGAAATCAAGTATGTTAGCTGATCTTGCAAACTTAAACTTTGTAATTAGTCTCTTAATGGTGGTGGACACCATGAGCCAGCAATGTGTGCTTGTGGCAAAGAAGATTAATGGTGTCCTGGGCTGCACAAGGAGGGTTGCAATAGCTGTGGGAGGTGACCCTTTCCCTGTATTCAGCGATGTTAAGGCCACGTTTGGTGCGCTGTGTCCAGTTCTGGGCTCCCCAGCACAAGGGAGATTGGGAGGTACTGGAGAGAGTCCAGTGCAGGACCACCAAGGTGATTAAGAGACTTGAGCATGTCTGCTGTGAGGAAGGATGAGAGAGCTGGGACTTTTCTGTCTGGGGAAGAGAGGGCTCTGGGTGGGGTGGATCTCATCACTGTGTAAAAAATACCTGAAGGGAAGGTGCAGAGGAGATGGAGACAGACTCTCTTTGGTGGTGCCCAGTGACAAGGCAAGAGGCAGCAGGAGCAAAGTGGAACATAGGAGTTTCCCTCTGAACATAGGGAAAAGCTTTTTACTGTGAAGGTGACTGAGCACAGGTGTCTCCATCCTTGGAGGTATTCAAAAGTCATCTGAACACCATCTTGGCAGGGTTAGCCTGCTCTAGGTGACCTTGTTTGATCAGAGCGAGGTGGATAAGATGAGCTCCAGAGTTCTTTGACAATCTTGACCATTTTGTGATTCTGTGAATAATAATAATATTAACTCTTTTATAATATTAATGTTTATATCATGCAACTTAGAAACAAGCTTGGTAATTCTTTAATGTAGAACATGCTATATGAACTTAGTCAATGGCAACTAATAGCTTATATTTATGGAAAAGGAAAACATTCATAAAGATAATTTTCTAGTTTGCAAAAATTTATGAAGATTTTATAAGCACCACTGTATAGGTGAGGAAAATCAGATGCAAAGCCTGATTTACCCAATTTTACTGTGAGTTCCTCACAGCGATAGGAACACCACCAGTCTACCACTGGTCTACTGGCTTAAGCAGAAAGTGGCAGTTCCAGTGGCTTATCTGTACACAGTTTACGTGAGGTGGAGTGGTTTGGAAACAACTTGCAACCGTCACTCAGTCTCCTGGTTCTAATGGCTTTAGCTACGCTCAACCTTGTTCTGATGCAGTAGTCTGTCTATGTATGTTCTTATCATCTTACCCTTGGAACTTTCTTGCCAATTCCTAAATTACTAATCTTTTGTTTAAGCTCTTGACTTCATAGCTTTTGATCTCCTAATCTTTGATCCATTAATTTTGTCATCTATCTTCTTTACCTTTTTTTTAATTCAGTCTGTTGCTTCTCTCAGTTAATCCTGTAGTATTTTTTGTGCCATTATCTTCCCTTCTGTCCCTTTCCCTCAACTATTTGTCCCAGTTTACTCTCCTGTTTAATCCATTGTATTCAGTTCCTTCCATTTCATGCTGTGTGACAAATAGTTCTTAGCAGTCACCTTTTATATCACACACTCTTCTAGCGTGTGTGCAGATAACCCTTTCTATTAGCAAAAACTTGATATACTGGGCTCAAATTTGATTGAGTCAAAACTAGAAACACCTCGTTACTGCCCCCATGGTGGAAAAGATTGCTGTGTCATGTCAACCTGTGCTTGTCAAGCATGAATCCATGTGACATTCTGATTTTGGAAACCGTGCTTCGTTAGCTCTGGAGATCACGGAACAACTCATAAGGCAGCTGAGCAGCACAGAAATCCACACATTAATTTTCCATTGCGAACAATACAGAGAGAAAGCCCGTGCTCCTGGGAATACCTGGGGTTGTTGTGCAGGGCTGTGAGCACACACTATAGTGAATTACAGGCAAATCAACGTTCAGTTGTAGCAAACAAATTCTTGTCCCCTGCTGTTTCTTTAATAGCTTTTACTAGTGGTCAGAGATGGCAGTGCTTACGTTCTTTTCTCATCAAAAGAAGTTGTTCTTATCTTCTCAATAGGGACTGTGCATGTACAGTTCATTTGTCACAACCTATCAAGTTGCACAACCGAACCATTTTTTTCCTTCTAATAGTATAATTCTCATCACAGAACACTCAGCCTTTATTCCCCCCCCCCCAAAAAAAAAGAAGTTTCTGTGCCCTTTTGCTTAGAGGGGATACATTTGGGTTTTTTAGGAACGGGCATTGCACATTGCTTTTTTCCTGGTAATCCACGCTGACTTTTTGGCTTTTTTCCCCCTGTCTCAAAACTCAAGGACAGTTTCTGCACAAGTGTGATTTGACACTATTTGAGATAAAAGCAGGATGTTTAATTTAGCAAGAAACTATGTTAAGTTCTTATAATGGATTCTAGGATAGACATTTTACAGCATCACCAGCTTTCTGGATCATATTAGCTGTTTCCACTTAATTGCATGTCATGTAAGATCTTCCACGATATTGAATATACAGTTCTCTATATATTTTGCCTTTCATTTCTTCACCTGCATTTCAAAGGCAATTTTTTATCTGGTCCTCATTTCCGTAAATCTTTAATACACTCATCCTTACAACCAACTTCACAGTTAATGAAATCACAATAGTCCCATTTTACATATCATAGAAATGTAGAAGAACAACTGCAAGGGATGTCAAGAAGTTGTCTACTCCATTTCCCTGTGTTAAGATTATCTATGTCTGTGATAATCTTGGCAAACGTTTGTCTAATTTGGCCTTTAAAATGTCCGGTATTAGATATTCCACAGTGTCTAAAAGGCATCTGTTCCATTTCTTAACTCTCCTTACCATAGGAACACTTTCTTTCACTATAAACTGGAAGTTCTCTCATTGCATTTTAAGTTCATGACTCCGTGCCATAGCTGCTACTAGTCACTGAAAACACTTAGTCCCATTCCCTGAGCAAAGTTTCACATCTAAAAGTGGGAATCTTCCCTCTCCTTACTCATCTCATCTTTAGTCTAAACAACCCAGATTGCTTCAGCCTGTTTTCTAGAGCCATGATCCTTGCTTTCCTCTGGAAACCCTTCAGCTTGTCTTTCACAGCAGCACACAGGATGCAGTAGGCAGGGCTTTAGCAGTGCCTGGCAGGGTGGAAGCATTACACTTGGAGGCTGCACTCCCATGGGGTGTATTGCAGGAGGATAATGCTGCGGATGTGTCACAGATGTTCAGCCTCTGATCTACTGTAACCACTATGTAATTTGTTTTTAAAACTTTGCATCTGTGTAGGTCCTTCAGTGTGCATTTGTTCAGTTAATAGTTTCTCCTAAGCTATGGCATCTTACACTTCCATAGCTAGATACTACATTTCATATCATTTATGCACTTTGTTAGTCTTCTGTATGACAAACTGATCTTCCAGTATGTTTGTGGCTCCTCTCTATTTGCTGAAAGCTTTAAAGAAACATTCCTTCTGTTCCATCAACCAGCTAATAAAAAGTATTTGTGCTGACCTGCTGAAAACTACTCCATGAACATCTCTTAATAATTATGCTCTAAGTGTGTGGTTTCAACCAGTTCTATGCTGAAGTTTTCACAGTTTCCTGTATCGAACACTACTCCATGTACATCTCTTAATAATTATGCTCTAAGTGTGTGGTTTCAACCAGTTCTATGCTGAAGTTTTCACAGTTTCCTGTATCTGCAACTTACTTCTGAGAATGCCATGTGAGATAGTGTTGCAAGACTAGGTAAAGCACGCTGTATCGTATTTACTATGTGTCTCCTATGCAGGCAGTTTTGTCATGCAGGGTAATTACCTCTCATTTTTTTCTCCTCTGCTGACGAACTTAGAGGTTTTTTTCCCAAGTGGTGTTTCTGAACTAGCAACCTCCTCTGTGCTGAAACAAACATGGAAAAAGCTGTGCACCCTTTTAGAAGGGCAGAGAAGCAAGAAGGAGGCTAAATCCCATTTGTCTGGAAACATAACATAGAAGACTTTGCTTACTTTTTTGTGAAAATGTGCTATGTGATTAAAACTTAAGTAGTCCAAGCTGCACAGGCATCTATAGACTCAAGTTGGAGTGTATAGTAGGGGCACAGCGGCTCTGATATTGCCAAATTAATTCCATTTAGGGAAGGTTTGTGTTCTCTTAATACGTAGTTTGGTTTTGCGTAGGTTATTACTGTAAGTGTGACTCTACCTTCATAATATTAGAGCTACTTACTGCCATATTGAAACTCCCCCAATGCTGCTGAGAGGCAAATGTGTTGTGTAAATTAGAGCAGAAATGTGGACTCAATATTGTACTCTTCCATTGTGTGTGTCATTTTGTGTGTGTCATTCTGGTAAGCTTGTCATCACCGGGTTTTTAAACCTGTGATCAAAAGCAATGAGTCATATGGCTTGACATCCTTTACCATCTTTTATAATTTTCAACGCCCATCTCACAAACATGGGACTTCAGATGGAAAAATACATCCTGTATTGCTGCACATCCAGTAGAGCTGGATTGTGCTCAGACAGATGAGACTAGAGAGTGTAAGAACTATCACTAACAGAAGTGCTATATATTTTGTACTTTGCATTTGGGATTAATACAGTGATTAATTCATTTTCTATTTGATGACTGAGAAGATTAATTCGTAAGTAGTTTATCTCTGGAATCCTTTTTCAACATATTATAAGCAAGTGTGGTAACATGCCCAGTTACTATTACTTGCTAGTGACAATTTGAGCTAATTTCAATTTCAGCTCTTAATTTCAGTGATAATTTTTCACTAAATTTGTTAGATGAGAACATATGTGGTAGTTAAATATTATCACTATTTTAATGAGGTATAAAACGTGGTGGTCAGACACACAACACACACAAACGTAGAAACCTTTAAGAAGGATGACGCTGTCAAAGTCAGTCAATAAACCGAACACTGTATTAAACAGTAGTGGACTCCTCTGTCTTTCTGGACACTAGTAACAGAGCCTACACATTCAGGCATAAGTGACAGTGAAACTGCTAGCAACACAATTCTAAGTTACTCACAGTGGTTTTCGTAGGCATTTGCTTGACTGAATTAAACTTCTAGAGCGTGATTTGAAGTCTTTCCAATTAAGAAGTGGCAGAATGGCTTTTTCCTCTAAAAACAGATTTAGTCCCAATAAAACTAGTTTTGGTGTTTCTATTTAACAGTGGATGTTGTGATAGATGGGATCATTGGTAATCTGCAAATTTCATGTGCCTCTATTTCACTTAAATTTTAAGAACAGAAATAGCAAAAGAAAATTTCACATCGTGATTTAATTATATCCATTGCAATGTTCTGTAGAAAATTTGTGTAGCTTTCTACAGATAGAAAATTTACTTTAGATTATGAAATTTATATTTAGTTTGCTTTTGGCTAACCTAAATCCTTAACATAATTTTGATGATAAATGTTTCTCCTTGCCAGTATCATGTAATTGCTGAAAAGAAGCTTTAAAATGAATGTGGTTTTACTTCTCTCATGAGAGAACAAAAATCACATATGCATCAGAAACATGGGAAGTGTAAACATATTTCAAGGTTTTCATTTCAGATTGGTGTAATTTCATAACTGTATGTCTTGAAAAGGCAATGTCGTAGGAGTAGGCAGCTTGTATAGCTTATACAGCCATGTTTTTCAACAGCAGTAAAGGTATGAGAACTCTTCCTTTTGGAACATCTCTAGTAAAATCTTCAGTTTTCTTATCACTATTCTAACTAGAAATATGCTCTTACTTGCAGCTTGTGAAGATGTGGGAACGTTGATCCCTCTGTCAGTGCGGTAGGGCCATAGACTCTGTCCTTAGGGGCTAGAATGCTTCTGACAACTTCAGGCAGAGTTGAGGGAGGGAGTTTGGAGAAGACGGGTGCTTTGGCATACGAAGAAAAGTGAAACCAGCTGACACCAGCACCTATTGTAAAAGGCCAGACCAAAATTAGAGTGGGCAGTTGACTGAATACTTGCAGGATGAATGTTTGCTGTCACAGTAACTTTTTGTTGCTCATTAGAAGTTACCCAAGACAATAACATGAACCTATTCTGATACTTTGCATATGTATCAGTATCATACCCAAAAGATGGACTTTTCCTTGGGATGGACTACTAAAAGTTTTGATAGCCACGGCCATAGCATTTTCTGTCTTTACTAAGTTTGTTTTCTCTACCTTCCTGATAAACATGTTCTTGATGTCTACTTAGGAAGCAGCTACCTGTATTATCAACAAGCTTGAATAATATGTTATAATAATCAGAATCAAGACAATCCTAAACAGGAATTCACACTGTGTAGATTTAGAAAATATCTTGCAATCATTTACAGGAAATTGGTACAGTCAAATCAACATCCAGATCCTGTCCTAATTTTGAATACAAATTCTGAATGGTAATCTAAACCCAGCTGCAACAAGAACAACTTTTTATGAACTATTGCCTAATTCTAAATTTTTTTTGTTTAATTGAAGAAAATATGCATACATTTATGACTGGATGTTTATAGGTTTGATATATGTGTGCTTTACAAGTGCTATTAGATGTTTTCATCTTGTAAGTCTATTTAATTAATAAATTATGGAAAAAATGGTAGTATCTCCAGACATAGTTTAGATTGAAATATACCAGATGCAGTCACAGCCAGATGTGTTGCACATGATCTGTGAGTGACAGAATATTTGTTATAAGTTTATATGTATTATGACAGTAGAATTAAGATATGGTTGTATATGTGATGTGTTGTCTCTAAATCTTGCTCTAAGTGTAAATGATTCAGTAGCCTTGTGTCAGATCACTGTAGGATTTTTCAATAGATGCTTAGGAACTGAATGTCATTTCAAAATACCTCTTGCTCTTTTTCAGTGTCGTAGCGATGTAACAGTTTATCTTTTATCTTCATCAGATGGAAATAAAACATATTTCCCTGATGCTACTATGTTTGCATAGCTCACTTTCCATATTTTTCCATGTATTCTGAATGCTCAGCCATCAGCAAAGTGTAAGCTGGAAGTGCAGGCTCAGTTTTAATTTCCAGTATAAGGTCTTCTATTTAAAGAAAACAGTTGTTTTATTTACACCAACCCTGTCTGGACATAAAAGTTCAGTGAAGGAAAGGAGAGAGGTTTTGGCAAGAGGCCTCCCTGTCCTGAGCTTTTCATTTTGTTTCCGTCCTTTCTTATGAAATTTTTGAGAGTTCTTTGGTATATATAAACTTTTACCTTACATTAGGAAATGACAAGAAAGTGCATTAATGAATTTATTGACCTCTCTTCCATTTTTCTCGGTCTCTGTTACATCTGGAATGAAGTATATTATTATAGTGCTTAAGTGGTAAAACTGAAAAGATGATAGTATGGATCGACTCAGGTGATAATGAAATGCTGCTTACTGCAATGACTACAGGTTGACAGGCAGGATAATGGCAGAAGACATTTATCCTTTTAGAAAATACAATAATTTGAGAGAGAAAGAAAGAAGTTCAGCAAACAACAGGAATCAAAAAAAAAAAAAAAGGAAAAAAAAAAGCCTGTGAAGGACAGAGAAGTCTGATGTCCCTTAGTCTGTGGTACTAAAGCAAATCAACTACAGAAGGAAAATACAGCTGTCTCAAAAAATTTTTGCATAATTCGTATCAACTTTGGGAATACAAAAAGAAATATCTAGTATACTGAATGAAATGACATTGTGCAGAACTGTGTGAGCTCTGAGGGTAGTTTAAATGAGGTTAATATAGTGGTGGTTAAAACAGCATGTGAAATTTGTTTGCTGTAGCTTATGTCCTGTTTGCATTCTCATTCCATGCCAAGGCAATTCTCCTGATGAACATTACTGAGAAGTTGCTTGTGCCAGGATTCACAGTTTTTATAACATAAACTAAGTGCCAGTTCGTCTTGAATATGATGAGAAATAGTACATAATGCCTTTGTCAGATTATTGGAATACATACATATGTATTAAAGCAGCAAGTCTAGTTGCAAAAATTGAAGAATTGTCTTTCATACCAAGAGACTCATAAATGTCAGGAAAAAAATTCAATTGTCTCCAGCATTTCAGAATTGAGAAAACCCACTGCAAATTTGCCATCATGCCTAAAGATCAAAGGGTGTCCTTGTCATTTTCAGAATTTATCACAGGAGCTTGTCATGCTTCTAAGATAATACTATGAAAAGAGAGAAACTTTGACAAAAGTAGTTTTATTTTTATGTTTAAGCAGTACAAGCTTGAATTTTAACTTTCACTGTTGTTACAGAGAAGTTGATTAGAATATATCTATGTCAGTAGATCAGCAATAATTGGCTAATGGCCTTGACAGTGCATTGCCAGTATTATGATAACAAACAGTCCTTGTCCCAAATAATTTACAATGGAAAAGAGACGAGACAAGAGTAAGAGGCAAAGGTAGAATAAATGCTATAACTATGATAAATATAATTCTAGTTCCAGAAGGGTCTTTGGGGTGGGGGGTTTGTGTATTTCTATGTGTAATAATGAGAGGGACTACAGTGCAAAAAACTTAAGGGAGGGGAACTTTGAAGAGAAAAATATGAAGGGAGCACTGCTGGGAAAAGACGGAATTTGTAAAATGAACTTAAGATAGTCAGCTGACAGGGAAGAAAAAGAGCAATTGCTTTGTCTTTGCAAGAGAAGGTTAAGTCAGAACCAAAGAAATTTTTCTTCACAGATACAGATTTGTAAATTATAGACCTCTGATTCTGTAATAGAAGTAATGGGTTTTTTTCTGATACCACAAATAACTAGCTACAGAATGTCAACAGCATGTAATCATTAACATTTTTTATTCTTATTAAATTAAAATCAGTTTCCTTTAATAATTCATCAATTAATTTTCAAGCATGACACAGTCCTCAAAATTCAAGTACTTTATAGATAGCTTATGCTCACAACTAGAGGTAAAATGTAGTGATTTTTCTATTTATTGGATTATTGGCTGAGCTCTTGTCTCAGCAAAACACATAAATTCATTCTCTATTTTGAATTTGGGTGTGTGTTTTGGGTTTTTCTAGTTTATGTTAGTTTTGAGAAAGAGAGTGAGCGAGCGAGCACATCTTGGTTTTGTTGTCCATGACCTGGTAAATCACAAAATAGCTCCATACTATTTGCATTCTGAGTTGATTTTAGAAAAACAAATAGCAGTTTAGGAAAAAAGATCGCAATTGTTGTTAAAAAGGGTCTACTGGCTATTTTATATTTCTCATCTTTTTTTTTTTTTTTTGAGTTCACAGCTGCAGCCTTGGTGATTGTTTTTCCTTGTGGTTTTACAACAGCTCCCACTTCTGTGGGTGCTAAGTCTTGCTTGCTTTTTCTACATTCCTGGTATTTTTCCTTACAACTGTACAAAGATGTTCACAGGCATAATGAAAGGATAATTATAAACTTCACATAGAATTTTGGTTTCTAAGGCCAAGTATTTTGAGAGCCAGAAGATACTGTGAGTGCTTTATGATTGCATTTACCAGCAGCATGACAACGTACACTTCAAAGGAAAGCATAATCAGGTAGCCAAAGGAGGACAATTATCTTTCATGCTAATTGTTAAGTTCCTTTTAACCTTTAATTAACTGTGAATTTTCAATAGGTCCGAATAGTCTCGTTAGGCTTCTTGCTGGTAGAAGGTCATGGAAATATCTTTTCTCCTGATTGCACAGATGCAGTATAAATAAAAAATAGGTGCATATACAATATATAAGGTCATAATCCTCATTTGCACTTTGAAGTGCATAAAGTATGAAAATCTAACACTGCTGAAAGCACTGGTGTTGCCAGGAGTTTTTACTTGTAGTTCAAAAGAAAATTCAAATAGATTTTGCATTCTCGGTTTGTTTCTCTTGGCATATTTTTGATACAATCAGCAGCAGTTACTTGAAAGGCTCAGAACTGATTAGCATAGAGCCTAATATGCCTTCTTTAGATGCCGTCCTAGAGAATATTCCCTGCAGAGCAAAGGTTAAGATGCACAAAAGAAACAAAGCGCCGTTCTCCTGAGTGCCGAGTTATTCAGCATTCTAGAGAATTCTCCCTTTAAGATGTGCCACTCCCTTTTGGTGGGTGGTTTTCTATAGTAAAATATAAGAAATACTTCATTTTCAAAACATTTCTACCATATTATCTCTGCAGACAGATATTTGACAATGCAACGTGTTCACGTGCATATGTTTTTGTCATATAGGATGATGTATGGCTGTGAATTAAACATTAAGGCATATGGTGGCTAGGAAAGGGTGTTAGAAAAGAAATGGTTTGGATCGAAGCCCCTTGTGACCCAACATTTTGCAGGTGTACAGGCAGTAGTAGTAAGTAAGACCTCAAACTATTCCAGCCATATGGGTTACATTGATTTGTTTCCTGACTAAATAAAACAGGTAGTGAAGCAATATGTATTATGCATGTGATGAAAAGCTTCTTGTTTCCAGCCTTGGTCAGGTTCCAGTTAAAAGGCAAAGGGGAATCCTATGACAATGGTTATTGAGCCCTCAGCACCCACCGTGCTTCTGATCAACTTTTTAATTTTCTTGTGCTTTTGGCTTTTAAATTATAGTCTCATTATGCAGCTGACTGTATTTAAATATCTTCGTTATACATAAATGCTGTGAAAAGTAATTTTTGTATACTTCTAAACCTTTTTTGTAGCCAAATTCTGCCTCTGAGATGCTTTGTTTCTTATTCAACACATCATTCACGTATGCATTCTTTGTTGTCTTGCATCAAATTGTTTACAGTATCCTATCAGCAGCAATCAGGTGAACATACCTTTTTGTGGTAGATTTTCTGATTACTTGAAACATAAGGAACAAAGACAATGTGCAGTATGTTACCCAAATTGCTATTTCTTACATATTCACCCAGACATATGGTGGCACGAGAGATGGTCCAGCGTTATACATAGCAGAATGCAGCTCTTGTGAAGGAAAAATCGGAAGTCAGGCTTCCCTGACCATGACTTCCCTTTTCTTTCTATATAAATGCCAAAACCTACCTCTTCTCACTTCTGTCTCCGTTGTACTGTAAGCACAACGTAGCAGGATTAGCTGATGAAGCCATTTCACATCACTATATATGATAGAAACCTAGTTTGATGAAGAAAGAACGTTTGCTAGACAGTACAAGAAATCACTGGCAAACTGGTTCTTGAATTGCTGTTGTGGAAGATCTGGGACTATGTTCCTACTGCATGCTGAGTAATGTCAGTGGTAGTGTTAACAGTAATTTCATGGAATAAGGACTTGGGCAGGATGCTTTGTTTCTGCAAAACACATTGATATCTTTGGCAAATGATAGATTTTTTTCATTATTCTTTGTCATAGAAGTATCTTGTTAAAAAAAGAAAAAGTAGAATTTTAATAAGATAGGATCATGACAGCACTTGAACTAGCTTGTGCAGTGTAAAACACAGTAAGTCTGGTATTACTGTCTGTTACTTTTGTTTGAAGTATAAATTAGTAAAACAAAATGGACTGTTCATGATCTGCAAGTCTTCTCTGCCTTTGGAATCAAGGCTAATCTTTGGAAAGTATTTTGTTTACTAAAGGCCAAATGGCTAATAGAGCCCAGTCTTCTGAGCCATCTGTATCTCAGACCTGCTAAAATAAGGTGGTTTCACTGCCTGCTGTATGCTGTCGTCTTCACTCCAGCAGCATTTGCAACAGTAATAGATGCGGAATAGTCCCACACAAGACATGTGTTGGGATATAAAGAAAAAAGTGTTTCTATCAATCAGGAGACAACATGCCACAAAATTAGATACTGAGTGAATGAGATCTTTTGCTCATACGTAGAAGAGACACTATGCCATGCAAATAGCATTACCTTCTCAGCAGTGGATTAGGAAGGAACAGTCATTCTCACTGGAACCCTAGAGAGGGGAAAATAAAACATTTTCAGAAATTGCTAAATTTGCTTTCTTGGATTTCTTGTGGTCTGACAGGCGGGATCATTTGCTTGAGCTCACACTGATGAATGTCTTTCCTTACAAGTAGTTCCACTAAAAAAATAAGACTACTCACTTAAGCAAAAAGCACCTTCAAAATGCCAGATCGACATAGAAATTTGTTGTTATGTAGCAGCATTATCTTACAGTCTGTCTTTTGAAAAGAGTGTAAGATGCTTTAGAATTCTGACTACTAGCTCTTTATCAGCAATTGCACTTCTTTTTCAAACTAATAGCTTTTCTGAGGAAAACACAGAGATAATGAACAGAGTATCATTACCATGTCAAAGATAGTAGTAGGTTGATTGCTGTAGTGGTTTCAAAGGAACATTTGTATGGCTACAAGACCTCTGCATCGGCCTTGAGGGACAGTATTTCCCTAACCTTTGCCTACACTTCTGTGGATGTACGAATTTTATTGCTTTGTTGCATTTGAAAGTTTCAAACTATAGCTACAATACCCAACACGCTCATTTTTCCTAGCCTTTTAGCAAAACAGGGCCATGTAGAACAAGTTCATTCACTTCCAAGAGCTGGAATATCTGCCCCTTATTAATTTCTTGCAAGTTAAGGGACTGATAAGCTCTGTTTCTAATGATTACTAGATCTGAGAACTAAGAATTTTGTTTGAAACCAAGACAAGTAATATCATTATTTTATATGGCAAAAATTAAGTAAAACTTTCTACTTTCTTGCCAGAAAAAAAAAAAATCATGTGTTAAACCCCATCATTTTATCTCCAAAGTAATTATACACTTTCACAGAGATCTTTGCTTACTGTGGATCAACTTGAGAGATAAGCACACTGCTGCAGTAGCAGCTAAAAAAACCAAGACCTGCTGTAGGTCCCTGGCATGGTATGACATTAAAAGGGTGGAAGCTCTCTCTTTCTCTCTGCTGCATGAAGATGCATAAGCTGGAACGTATAAATCCTGTTCCATGTTTTTAGATGCTCTCAGCTGGCACTGCCTGAGTACAGCATCACAGTTAATAAAATTCTATCTGTTCCATAAAATTAACAGACTTCTAATTTACCTTCTAAAGGCAGTGGCATATGAGGATGGATCAATAAAGAGCAGCAGTTTTCAGGTTCTGAACAGCTGTCGAAATAAATTTTTGTTTTATATATGATCTGTCTTTATGGAAGTACCCCTGAGAAAATTTACCATAAATAAGTGACTAAGAAGAAATACACGTTCTTGCTATGTATAGGTTCAGCAAAAAAAGAAAACCAAGAAAAAATTAGAGAACTTGCAATATGCAAGTTACTTTAGTACAAATTTTTATTTCAGGTCCAAATAATTTATTAGGTAGCTTTAAAAAGTCAGAGACAAGAGGCTGAATGAAATATAACTTGAAAGTTAGAATGAAGTGGTCATCTGACACTAGCTGCATTTGCTTTTGGCATTGAAAGATGATCTTTATGGGGTAGCAGAAAACTGGCCTGAGCCATAAGATATGATTGTGTGATAACAGAATAAACAGCCTGCACTTGTTTGGGAGGTAGTTCATCACTCACCTTTTGACTGTAATGTAGTCTCTTCGAAAAAAAAATTTGCAGTCTCTGTTCTCATGCAGTGCTGTTGAGGTACCTGTCCTTCACAGGGACAGATTTTGTGAGCTGTCCCCAAAATACAAGTCAGGAATCGAGAAAATGACTGATTTCTGTCAAGGATGTCTGATATTACTGCAGAATTATTTCCTGACAATGTGGAGCAGTTGGGGAGCAGATCAAATCTTTCCTGTCTTCTCCTTTGACTCCTATAAATTGATGAGGAGTTTGAGAGGACTAGTGGAAATTCCTCCAGTACTTAAAGCGGGAGTAGGGCTGATGTGGACTGGTGGCTGTCTGCCTGTACAGGTCTGTAGCGTCAGGATGAAGTAGTCGTCGCACAGAGTGAAATGGAGATACTGAACTGCCACCAGGATAACTTCTAAAGTTATGTAACTATTAAATCCTCTCTTCCTCGTGTTGGGAAGAAAGTCAGCACTCAGAACATCCTTAATGAAAACACATATAGGATATGAGAACATTTTTTTACCTTCAGCTTTATTCCCTTTTGGCCCAGCCTTTTGTATTTCTCCTTTTAGAGGGAACATGGTAAATGTAAACAAGCAAACTGTTTTGAAAATCAAGATAAGTCCATAAGCAAAGTGGGATACAGCCTAAAGTAAGCAACTCGATTTAATTTAGCTGTTAAACTGATTTAATAATACTCATTAGGAAAAAAGAAACCCTTAAAAAATGCAAAACCCCGTAAAAATTGAGGAACTTTTTTTTTTTTGATATTGCTTTATCTTTCCCTTTAAGGTGCCTGATTATACTTTTGCTGCAGAAAGCATCAAACCCCAGGTCAAAAAACACCAGGTGGTTGGGTTTGCTTTTCTTCTAGTCTATGTTTAATGGTTTGACTGTTGTGAACTAATTGAGAAATCACTAGAGCTGTTTTCTTTGCATGTCACTCTGAAAGACTGGCTTCTGTTACGTAAAAGTAGCTGTTCTCCTGAAGGAAAAGATTATTTAAAGGTGCTAATATGTTATTAGATGCGAAGTTCTTTATTTTAGTTAAGTACATTTTCAAAATTGTAGATGTTTCTTATATCTGAAAGTAAAACTAGACCACTTTTCCCGCTGTTACCTGAATTTGTCATCGCTGATCAAATCTAGGACATAAATTTCTGTCTTTTCATATTTGTGTTCTGTATCATTGGCTCTAGAAAGCTAATGGGTACAATTTCAAATGCTGGAATTTATTGCCAAAAAGCCAAGTGTGATTGTTTGCTTTTGAGTTGTATCGCTCCTGTCGTAAAGGACTCATCTGTTGGGAGTATGTTAATGCAATGCACTCGTCAGAGGGGGACACAGTGAGAGTGCTTGAAACATGCCCCAAACCAGTCTTTGGCTCTGACAGTACTCTCAAAGGCTTGCTGTGTAAATATGCATAAATTCTGTTTGAAAAAGTGCCAAGATATTACTGCATTTTGAGGATTTTACTTGCTGCTGCTGAAGTACACCAGGACACGGAATTCATGACCCCTTTCTTTATTGTCCCACCTCCCCTGGTGCTTTAAACCACAGATACCCTCTTTTCCTACAGACTTACAAGCACTAGAACCAGTTGTCGGAAGTTGAGCCTGGCAGACAGTCACTGACTGAAGTTTTCATTCAAGCTCAACATTATGCCTGTAATAAGCAAAAACAAACCACAAAATTTTTGGAGGCAGTAAGGTCATGATGAGTTCAATTTGTGATAAAATTGAACTATTTGTTTATAAAGAAGACCAACAATATTTGGAAGAGGTTGAGAGTGGCTATATATTCTGTAAGTTATGAAGTTCTGCTACATTTTCATAGGTTCAAAGGTGGACAGAAGAGTCATCTGCAAATGGCATTTGTTTTCCTCCACAAACCAAGAACTTGTAGAGGTATAAATGAATCATGCTTCTGCTTTCATTGCACACTCATCTTCAGGGCTTTGCCTCCTAGTTATGCAGGGAAATACGCCTTTTCAAATAGAAGATTTTGTACGGATAGGCAGGAAAATTGTTTAAATGTGTTTTATAACACATACCTACTGTAACCAGTAATGTTGATTATTCAAAGCAAAGAATTAGCACGTTAGATGAAACAGGTGAAAAAAGGTTATTATAGCAGAGCAGACTTTTTTATTTATCCTGGTAGCTTCCATCTGATCCAGCTGCATGCACTTCTGTATTATAAATGGCTTGTCTGTTTTGTTTCTTTTTCCTCTGGAGCAAGCAATATTAGGACACTGTACAGAGTTGTTTTCCAACTCAATTATTAGTAGTCATAGATGTTTTCAGAATTTCAAGGTTGTGCATTTTTGCTGTATTTACCTGAGCATCCGAGTGTATCTTCTCACTTGGTATTCATGATCCAGGATAATCATGATTTCTGTTCTTTTCTTAGAGGTTTAGCTGTCAAATGGGATTGTTTATTTAAGTTATTTGTCAGCAGAGCACAGGAACTTCATTACAGAGTTGACCAGTTAAAGCTGGTCAGATGAGTTTAGTTTGGTGTCACCGTTTATACCTTTATGCCTCACTGTTTATACCTGTAGCAAATCTCCCAACAAAGGCTAGTGATGGCAGAATATTATGAAAGTTTAGAAGATTTGTTTGAATAAAGGCCACAAAATCTGTCACTTCAGGTGCTATGAATCTCTCAAATTTCCTTTTCATATTTCATTTCTTCATATCTATGGGCAATTTTGAAATACCACAAGGAACACATTTTTCTTGCCATGTTTTTTTCAGTACCATTAGACAGCAGCAAGTTTGTTGGATGGTTTGATCAACTGAACTACAGTGCTTTTGAGATGAGGGTGTTATTCATGTCTTTTCTGATACCTTATTGACCTAATGCTATTTATCTAATTGCTTTGAACTTTTTTCCCTCTCCCACCATCAATTTATATTGTGAGCTCTTTGGGAGCTGCCTGTCTCTATATGTTTGTATAATGCCTAGCATGGAGACATCATGTTATTATCTAGGCGTGACTCAGGTGCAGATATTAATAACAGAGCATCAGCTGACTTGCCAAGAGAGTGCAAAGCTGTAACCATATTTTTTTTTAACAAGTGCTTGTGAGCATCATACACCCACAAAAAGGTGAAATCAGATTAAGGTGCAGTAGAAAGTTTGGGGGGTTTATGCTTTCATTCTTCTCCAATTGCGAATTACAAATGCTTTGTTAGGATAAAAAAGCTTTCAAAACCTTATAAATGAAAAAATCTTCAATTGGGTTGCCAAAAAAAAGCTTTCAACTGTATAGAATCATACAAAGAAAAGGAAAAGAAAATCCGGAGACAGGAGGCCACACTGCTGCACAGTCTTTGAACATATAATAATGCTAGTGCCAGACTTCCCTGCCTCCGAGTGCCAAATTGGCACTTACTGTAATCCTCCCCTTTCCTAGTGTTACACTCAGCAGTCAAAAAAACCTGGAATGAGTGGAAAGTGTTGATTTATCTCTGGGGAAGTCCAATGCCAACATTTAAAAGGATAAGGAGGATACAAGTATAAAGGAAAACCAAAGAAGAAAAGGAAGAATAGAAAAGAGGGGGAAAGGAGAAAATGGGATAAAACCAGAGATACAAAGTAGCAGAAAGTGCAAAAGCATACGAGAAACAGCTAATAGAAAAGAAGATTTACTGTGGAAGTAATAGTTAAAGTCAAAGGTTTGCTATTGGTTCCTACTGTGCATAAAAATTGCATCTTCTCTCAGAGTCATTTTCCATCCTGAGTATGCAAATAACTGTAGACAGCAAAGATCCCCTTGACAGAACTTCCCCATTAAGTTATAATGTAAGTGACCTAAACAAAAGACTTCGGTTTTTCTGTAAAATATCTGTCAATATGATGTTTTACTAAGTATCACACACACTTTTGAGAAACAAGAAGAGTAAAATCCAAGCAGACTCACACAAAAAAAAAGAAAACCCACAAAACACCCAAACCCCCAAAGAAAACCACCCTTGAATGAAAAATGTAAAGGTTGCTCCTATCTAAATATGATCACCAGAAACAGACAGACTTGCAAGTACAGTCGTGTTCAGGCTATAATGATTCATTGTCCTAGGGCACGCGGTTACCATGTAGATATGACAGAGCTAAATACGATTTGTCCCGAGATGCAACGGTATCATCTAGGGCAGCAGGTGAAAAGTTAGGCAAGAACACCTTACACATTACCTCTACTTCGTCTCTGAGGACCAGCTTGTGTGTGAGGAGGCCAAGTATGAGCACACAATCTGGATCTCTGCTGCTAGTTTGCTGGGTAATAAATTCACTGATCATGGATCTTGGTGTTCTTCCTGAGTGGTCAAAGCTTGTTTCTGAAGAAAATTAAGTATTTCTATTATATAAAATATAATAATATTTTATGCAAGGGAAATGTCATTCCTAACTTTCTCAAAAAGTATGCACAGTATCCTCCCCCTGCTTTGAATCGTGCTGTAGGTATTTGCCAGAATGTTCCTAATTTTAACAGACTTGGTGATTTGCTGTTACTTCTTTTCAAAGAGAAACTATCAGCAAAGCTTCACAGGGTTGTTATCGTAGGGGAGAAGGACGGCAGAGATGTGTTGTGTGTGTTGCTCTGGAAGCGTTCAAGTCCAGCAGCAACCTGAACTTCAATGAAAAAGATTTCATCTCTGGTGGGGCTGTGAGATTTATGTTAGGAAATGTTAGTTTACTTTACAGAATTAATAAGCATCTGCATAAATGCAATTTTCAAGTGGTAAAGTAGTTCCTTTTGTGGTAGAAAGGAAAAAAATCTATCCAAACTATATTTACATTTACCTCAAACAAATAAAAAGAATAATTTTGTAAATGTATTTACAGATAGGATGGGAGCAAAAATGCCAGAAAAGTTAAAAAAATAAATAGTTTAAAAGGTATGTGATAATTGCACTTCTTTGTAAAATAGGAAGAGGCCTTTCCTCCTTAATTTCATTATTTCACTCGTTGGCTACATTCATGCAATTTACAGGAGTGATCAAGATTGACTCTTAATGAAAGTTCCCATTTGCCACAAAGTACATAGCACAAGGTCAGGCATAGGAATTAGTGCAAAATGGCAATGTACATTGTTCTGAAAACTATTTAGTTCCAGGGAAAATCTGGTTCCTTAATTAAGACTCTGTTTTTATCTTAAGAAGATCACACGATCTCATCTGCTGTGGTACCTGTTAGATTATACGTGGCGTACCTCTTATTGCTCCGTTGCATTACCATTCCTTTTATGACATCTCTGTTCAACAATCACTTCACTGTGATATTTTATTCTCTTTTGAATTCAAAGTTTTAATTCTGGGCAGGTGGCTGTTATTTGAAAAGAGGAGGAGGAAAAGGACAGAAGAAGATCTTCAGTAGTTAGAGGTTTTCTGCCACTGTTCTATTTGACAAAGGAAGTCTTTACAGGTGATCGAAATAGTTCACTTTGTGCAGGAAATCTGTAATATTCCTGTCGCTTTCTGCATGCAGATGACAAGCTGCTGCCAGCTGTACAGCGTCATTCGCTGCAGCTTCGGGGACTTTAGTGATTTCCATCCATTCAGATTGGTCCAAACCACTGAACTATTCCCATCTCCAACATTTGAGAGCCAGACCAATTTGCCCTTATCACAACAGAGCTGCCGAAGGCTTTGTGAATTACAAGCTGTCTCTCATGTTTATTGATGAACTGATATTTGGGAAAGGACCAAAATAATAATAATAAAAAAGTACAGTTCATTTCCATTGGAATTGAATTTTGCTTGCTTGCTTGCTTGCTTTTTACCTCCCAATTTTTCTTTTCCATTTTTGTGGGGATGGTAGGGGAATAAGGGGACATGTAGAGCTCCGTTTCTAAATGTGAGACCTCTGGGAGAAGGAACTGAAGTAATTGAATCGGATTAGACAAGCCAGCAGAACAAAGTCACATTCCATGAGGTTTTCCCAGCACTGAGTAGATGAATAGTAATTATTTAAGGATTAGTGCAAGTCTAAGATGTAGACCACTCTGAATACTCTTCACCATATATAAACAAAAGCAAGATGTAATATATGCTATTTAAGCTTCTTTTTATCTATAATAGATTTCTTTTAAAGCTGCAAGAACTTGAAAAAAAATCCTGCATGGTGAGTAAGCACTCTTACTGGTTTTCAATAAGGAATTAAACCCTTTAAGCTTTAATTCTAAAGAGATTCTAAAGAGAACTTAATTAAAGATACTTACTCTAGCTTTAAATTATGTTCACCCTCATTACGGTGGCTTTTTTTTAAAAAAAAAATACATCAGCAAAGAAGAGAGGAATATTTTCAAGTGACAGGTTCAGTTAGTTGTTTTTAAATGGTTTGTGGTATCCATATTTTTTGTGGTTTGAGGTCTTCCAGCTTCACAATTACACCCACTTTTGGCCACATCTTTAAAAGCTAATTTTCAACTAGTTTTGAACCCCACTTTTTGAATTAACTGTATCCTTAGTGATTAAATAAGGACACTAAACCGTAGTACCGCTTGACAAACCTTTTAAAAAACACTGTATGTTTTTTTCACTTCAAATTCTATCTCCCAGTGCATTGTATAGATTACTTTGGATGCATTATCTGATAGTACTACTCAGATCGGAAG